>NW_026652282.1:14079596-14285362 GCF_009828535.3 Hylobates moloch | reverse complement strand
CAAGCTCCGCCTCCCGGGTTCACGCCATTCTCCTGCCTCAGCCTCTCCGAGTAGCTGGGACTACAGGCGCCTGCCACCACACCCGGCTAATTTTTTGTATTTTTAGTAGAGACGGGGTTTCACCATGGTCTCGATCTCCTGACCTCGTGATCCGCCCGCCTCGGCCTCCGAAAGTGCTGGGATTACAAGCGTGAGCCACCGCGCCCGGCCCAACCTAACCAATTTTCATACACACAAACAATGGCCCTTTACTGACAATGATAATGCTACTGATGGTAATTATTATATCATTATCTAAACTGATTCTTGGAATGGGCATCTGAGTCAGACAGCCCTGGCTGTAGAACCCAACGCTGCCACTTCCTACCAGTACAGCTTTGGGAAAATTATTTAACTTCTCTCCATTTTCTTCATCTATAAAGTGGAGATGATGCTAGTAACTACTTTATAGAGCTAAGTAAGGATTTCATATGATGATGAACATACAGCTGGGTACATGGTGAGTACCCAATAAGCATCAGGTGTTGCTGTGGTTGTTTCTTTAATCATCTTTGTGACGGACTTAAACCTGACATTGACCCTTTTCCACACTAACGCTCTATAGAGGAGCCCTCCGGGCGTGGCCATTTGCATGGTCTGCGCAGCCTTCGCTTCTTGCTCCAGCTTGCCCTCCTTGCCTTCCCCAGACTCCTGTTTCTTCTGGCTTTGGCCAGAAATTCCAAGAGAAAATCTTCTCTCGTCTTGGATAAGACTTCTAAATCAGCCTGCTCAGATAGAAAAACCTCGGAATTCTAGGAACAATCTTTCCTGCAGTCCAGATGTTTCTGTCACTCCCAGTCCCAACCTAGGAAGTATTTCAAAAGAAAGAAACAATTGAAAATAAAATCCAGACTTGATTCCCCTCCACAGGCTAACTCAAAACCCCTTTAAATGTAGTCTGGGATTGAAGGCCAGTTTCAACAGAATGTGTATTTTATCCAAACCCGTCTGCTCTTCTCTCTTGCCAGCAACACATTTTAAAAAATCTAATCTCTGTTTTCTTTACATGAATCTAGACCAAATGTGATTTCTCCCCTGCATGTGAAAATAAATTATTTCAAATGTAATTTTCTCCTCCGGTTTGTTCCTGTTCCTCCAGAGACCTTTGAAGGGTGTAACTCCAGATGCAAGCCGCCTGCTACTGCAGTGCCAGCCGGAATTCCTAGGCCCCCAAAACCTCCTGGGGGTGGGTGGAGGAGGGAGTATGGGGGGAATCCAGGCAAATCCCTTAGGACCTAGGATTCCTGCTTCACACTCCAAGATGGTATCTTAACTTCCCCCCTCAGTGAGGATTGGAAGAGTGGAAATTAAGAGCTAGGCTCAAAAGGAAAGGTAGAGATCACATTGATTTCCTCTTATCCTAACATATGCAATCTGTGCTAAGCAGGAGCTAGAGAGAGGAACAGCACTTGGCACCTCTTTTGACCCACTGCTACTCAGAGTGTGTCCCCAGACCAGCAGCATCAGCCCCATCTAGGAGCTTGTGAGAAATGCCAATTCTTGGGCCCCACTCCCGACCTATGGAATCTGAATCCCTGAGAGGAGAGCACAGCATCTGGGCACTGTCAAGCTTTCCAGATGATGCTATGCATTCTCCACTGTGAGAAGCCCTGCTTTAGGTAGTCAGCCACATGCAACAGAGATTCATGGCCTTGGAGCTCAAATCATCCCTACAGTCTAGTGAGGGGACAGATAAACTACTGAATGGGAAACAAATCCAAACCAAGGTTTGAAAACAAAAATAACCCCCTGCCAGCCCCACCCCACTTCCTGAACAGCCCTCACACAGTCCCCCTCAGCATCAACACAATGAACTCCCTGAAAGGAAGATTCTTCTAACTCAAAGATTAACGGTCACTGTAGTTGTAAACATGGCCACTGTCCCTTAGAAAACAGCTGTTTCTCAATGAGAACACATGGACACAGGGAGGGGAACATCACACACCAGGGCCTGTTGGGGAGTGGGGGGCAAGGGGAGGGATAGTGTTAGGAGAAATATCTTAATGTAGATGACGGGTTGATGGGTGCAGCAAACCACCATGGCACATGTATAGCTATGTAACAAACCTGCACATTCTGCACATGTATCCCAGAACTTAAAGTATAATTTTAAAAAAGAAAACAAAAAAAGAAAATAGCCATTCCTGACAGTACTGCAAAATAAACATGAGTCTTCCAGTTGGGCTTCACACTCTTGGAGACAAATACAGTACAATAAAGAATCATTTGGTTGGGACAACAGACAGACACGCGTCTCAACATATACGGGTCAGTGAACAATGGCTCCTACTAGAATGGTCCTGTTGGGCCAACCACGACACAGTTCCTTGTTCTGCATAACATGCTTTTGTTTAAACTCACAGACCTCCAGCCGTTGAAGGAGCTGACTTAAACCTGACTGGCCCAGAAGGCTTTGACAGTCCAGAGCTGAGACCAGGCAGGGGCTGCCCTTATTTGCCTGTTTTCGGCAAATGGTGCCTAACGGGAACATCTTCCTTGATGACCTTGTCGTCATGACCTTGTCATCCCTGACCATCCTCATGACCCATGTCCCTCTCCAGCTCTGGCCTGTGTATGAGAATATGGAATGTTTAAAAGGTCTCTGCACAGTGTTCTGAGGAAAGGCACTGACAAAACTTAGTCACAGAAGCTTGGAATGAGGAACTCCACCCTGACACTTCACAGCTGTCCTTATGGACGGCAGAAGGGTCTGGAGCAGCTCAGCAAGTCTACAGCAAGGCTCCTGGGTCAACAGTTTCCTTGAATCCAAAACATCTCTTAGACAATTGCACAGTAGTTAAGAGGGAGACAAATATGGACATGCTGGGCTGCAGAGAGCTGACTAAAGGCCCTGGGGGAAGGCATTCTTCTCCTTAGCTGTGTGGGAGAGTTTTCCCAAAACTCCGCTGAGCCACCAGAATGGCCAAAATGAAGGAGCAAATTGTAGTTCTTAAGGAAGTTGTCCCCAGTGTTCTAGAATGTCTTGCCCCCATTCTGTAGGTAGCACACAGAAGTTCTGTTGTGTTGCGCTGTGTTACTTGTCAAGTGGCTCCCAGACACCCAGGCATCCATAGCCAGGCTCTGTCTTCTCTTTCCAACTCCAGTAGGCCCATTGCAAATATTTGTTAATGGAGCTTGAGGCCTGAGCACCGTCCCCCTACCCCGCCCCCGAAACAGGAGTTTCCAGGTAGCCACAGGGGCTGCCCAGGGCATGAATAAGGAAAGAAGGAGGCTGGGAGGCAGAACGGGAAGGTCTGGGAGGAGGTATGAGGCCAGGATAAGTTTGTAGTTGGTTTTTTTTCACTAATAAATCAGATCACTCAAGTTCATTCCTGTTGCTCTTGGCTGGCAGGGCTAAAAAATAAGTTTGAGTCACCAGTGCTACTCATGACAAATGCTTCCTGTGTGGGATTTGGGCATTTCTTTTCTATTTTCTTGGCAGAAGGAAGAAAGACACATGAAGGGATGAAAGAAAGAAGTGAGGAAAGAGTTAATCTGCTTTGTTACCAAGTTCTTAATCCAAAACCCATTCATGCTGGCTGTTAATGTATTATTAAGTCCAGTAATGATACCTCAGACCCACCTGGATCAAACGCCCTCAGGGCTCTTAACCTTCTCATTGCCAGCTCTCCACACCTCCCACTGGGAGGGGAGGGCCTTGCCATGTTCTTATTCTTGTGAGTCCTGGCTCAGGACTTGTTCAATTCCATACTCCAAAGGAAAGACCATCTATCTATCTTTCCTGACTCCTCAAAGGAAGTTTTCTAGGCTTTCTGCCTCTTGGTTATAGGCTCTGCCTTAGTTTGGTGGGAGGAGGAGGGTAGGACCCCCACAGATAAGAGTGATAGGGTGGTCTGCCCAGGACTGGAGAGTCTCCCAGGACGTGGGACTGTCAGCACTAACTCTGGGACAGTCCTGGGCAAACCAGGATGAGTTGGTCGCCCAAGAGCTGAAAGCTGTGAGAACTTTGGTGAAAGTAAAGAAGAAGTCCTGTGTTATCAGTCAATTTCTGGAAACAGTGCTTCTCAAGCACTAATGTGCACGTGGATCACCTGGGGACTGTGCCAAAATGCAGACTCGAATCCAGTAGATCTGGGCTGGGGCCTGAGATTCTGCATTTCTCACAGCTCCTGGATGATGCTTATGCTTTGAGCATGAAGGATCTAGAATTCCTCTCTATTTCAGGGAGGCCACAACCCATATCTGAGCATCGCTCTGCCTTCCGATTCTTCTTCTATGCCTCATCCCAGGACAAATAAATTCTGTTGGTTTGGTGTGGCCATAAAAAGAACAGAACACTACTGACCACAGGGTCTGCTAAAATGCATCTGGCTAGGAAGTCACAAATACTGGAGTGGCAGGCACTAGCCTAGAGTTCTTTCCCCACCCCCTCTCTCTTAAAGCCTTGAAATTCAAATTTTCAAAGATCCCAGATGGAAGTCTAGGAAAGTTTAACTTTCTTGATAAAAAGGGAGCAGATGTAACTAATGCCACCCTCCTCATCTTCTTTCTCCCTAGAACACACACATGATGCTTGGAGCTATAGCAGCCATCTTGCAATCATGAGGAAAGGCCAAGAGAATTTCTGAGACACCAAACCCAGCACTGTTCAGCTGCTGAACCAACCCCTACAGCCTCCTATCTCTAGACCTTGTGCTCTGTGAGAAAACTAAAACCCCCTTTTGTTTAATGCCCTCCTGCCCCAAGAGTTCAGGTTTTCTACTCCTTACAGTGGAATGCATTTCAAACTGCTATAACTGATCCCTCAGCCAAATACTATTCCCAGCAGATGGTTAGGGTTGGCTGTGTACAGCTATGCAAACTGCACACTCCAGGAGACACCATTCAGAATGCCTTTGGACTTGTGTAGTGCAAAACCTGCATTAAGATGCAAGGTAGCCATGGAGGTAGTGTGGTCTTTAAAGCCAGACCTTGGTAAAACTCAGTTCCATTACTTACTTTCCTAATTGGTCCTGGACCAGTTAGTAACCTCTCTGAGCCTCGGTTTCCTCCCTTTAAAGAGGAATGATAATGCCTCTTTGGGAGGATTCTTGTAAAGACTAAAGATATGTGTAAAACACCTGGCACAGAGCAGATACTCTATAAATAGCATCTAAATACTATAACAGAAAACCCATATGATCTGTACTGGCGGCTGTTTGGAGCACCCTGCATTGAACGGCTGCAGTGATTACAAGGGTCTCCTCCTCCCACAGCTGCAGTGTGGCAGGCCCAGTCTACTGCAGGGAACATCTGTGAAAGGGTGCAGGCAGGGCAACGAACAGGCACAGGGAGGAGAGGGGCACATCAGGGAAGCACACGGAAAGGCCACCCTCCTTCATTTGATTCTCTGCACTTGTGCACCTGCTGCATGCTACCACTTATGGGACCGGCAGCTTCATCAAGGGGCCCCCCTGCACCCCACCATGATGAAGCTTTAAGTACAAGTATTACCAGACCAAGGAGCTCTAACAGATGCCATGGAAACAAGCCATTCTTTTTATTTCAAGTGCTGTGTTTACGGGAGGAAGATCTGAAAGGGCAGCTTTGGCCAGCCTAGGTGCAGCCATCAACATCAAGACTGCTGGGGAAGGGGGCAGGTTCCAGAGACAATCCATCCCGCTTACTCTAGTCTTCAAGGCGGAAAAAGAATTTGGCTTCTGCACCTCAGTTGAAGTGCCAGGACTTGAGTGACGATTTGGGTGTCATCCAGAAAGACATTCTCTGGTCCAGATCCATTCATTCTTTGTAGGAACATTTATCGAGCTCCTACCATTCTAGGACCCACAGGTACAGTGTTAAATAAGGCAAAAACCTTTGCCCCCATGCAACCTACACTCTAGTGGGGGAGGTGGATACTAAACAAAACACATACACAAAATACATAGTTAAGGCGATACATGCTATGGAGAAAAATTAAGTGAGGTAGGGGGGTTCAGAGAGCCTAGCAGGTGACAATTTTTAATAGGGCAGTCAGGAAAGGTGAATTCTGAAGGACACAAGGGAGGGAGCCACATAGATATCTGGAGAAAGACTGTTCCAGGCAGAGGAACAGTAAGAAAGAAAACCCTGGGTTGGATGGGCTTGGTGTGTTCTAGGGCCAGCAGGAAGCCAGTGCAGCTGCATAGAGCTGTGCAGACGGGGTGAATGGTAGCAGATACACTGGGCCAGATCACATAGGGTCTTGTGGGCCACTCCAAAGCCAGGACTTTGGCTTGTACCCTGAGTGAGTTGGCAACCTTTGAATGGTTTTGAGCAGTGGAGAGACGTGACATGACCTCTTTTAAAACGACTATCCTAGCAGTTGTATGCAAAATGGATTCGAGGTGGGCAGAGGGGGAAGTGGGAAGACCATTAGGAGGCTGCCTCAGTAATCCAGGTGACAGGCAACAGTGGCTTTGGTGTCCTCTCCCTCCTAAACTCCAGACATTCAGGGTACCTAGCGGGGCTGGAGCAAAGAGAGGAGCCCCATGGGTATCCAACTAGACCACTTCTGTGACTCCAAGCCAGACCTGTGTGGCTCAGCCCCAGGCCAGCAGACCAGCCCCTGACATTGGTGTCCAATGGCCACCCCATGGCTAAGCAATAGCAAAATCCAGGCACCCTTGGCTATATCCTGCCTTTGACTGCTCGTTGCTGCAACACCACAGTGCCACTAGAGGCTGACCCAGGCATCCACCAGCCTTATCTTTAGTGAGTTAGAATCTTGAAAGCACCCAAACAATAAAACATTCGTCTCCCCAGGATGTGTCTTGAGAGGCAATGCCAAGTCCAAGGAAGGTTTGAGATGTTCAAAAAGGAAAAGCTAAGTGTGTGGTCAGGAACAAGCTCAGACTGCCCTGTGACGTGAATTCCCTTCTGCCTCACAAAGCCAGCCAGCTGTGTGTGTGCATGTGCGCATGTGTGTGCATCTTGTATGTATAAGCAAGATGGTGAGAGTTGTGTCTTTGAAGGCTTTGGGTGTCGAGAAATCAACACCTTAGCTGTTTATTTACATTCATTTTTACCATCTTAAGAAAAATCATGACCCTACAGCAAGCAGTTTAAATGCCCTGCATTTGAACTTGAGCTCCCCATTAGTAATAATGAACTCAATCTTTCTTCCAAATCCCTCGTGGTCTCTAAAAGACATCCCTTCTTGACCCAAGGGGCCTGTTCAAGTCCCCCCATTCAGACCAAAGATGTGGCCCAACTCAAACACACTTGTTCCTTTTCCAGGGCTAAAGGCTTCCTCAATTCTTTTTCTCCCCATCCCTCTTCCTGCTCCCTCCCGTCCCTCATCCCCCAGCTGTTTTCTCTGGTCCTGATATCAGCTGCCCTTCTACCTCTGAGAAGATCATCCTGAGCTTCCTCTTGGAGAATAAATGGTGCCCATTTCTGTAAGAGACTGTAGCAGCAGCTGCCACCCTGCGCCCTCAGGCTTCTGCTAAACAGAAACGAGCTTTTCTGTGGTCAGCGCATCCTCACAGCCACCGCTGCTGTGAAAAGCTGGCTGTAATGCCATTGAGTGCTGGGATGGAAGCTGACACTCTTGTCAGCTGAAAACCTCTAAACAGAAACAGGAGGAGAGCCCTGGGCTTGCAGGGAGGGGCATCCGACAGCTTGTCTTTCTTTTTCATGGTAGTGGGGAGGGTGGAGGGTGGGATGAGGCCACATTTTTGCTGAGTGTTTGGGACGAAGAGATCCAGGAACAACGGGGGCAGTTAGCACCAAAGTAGTACTTAAAGGAAAAACTCAGCCCTTCAGGCAGCAAGGCAAGGACAGTGCTTGTTGCCTTCCACAGTTTCCAGAAGGGCCTGTTATTCACAGCCACTAAAGGACCCGGCCCTGGCCCTGGCAGACACTAAAGAGGGCTGTTTTTCTGATGCTAATGTGCAGCCTAGCTTTTCTTTTCTTTTTTTTAATGAGGGGCCTACTCATCTTGAAACCTTTTTAAATAGGTTTCCCCCTCCCTTTCTTCCAGTCTCTCCACCCCTACCCTCTTTGTTTTTAAGCAGGAAAACTTGTTTCCCCCAAATGCATCCATAGAGACGGGAAAATTAATTTAAACAGACATGTGTCAACCCCGTTCTTAAAAAAAATGGGACAAGTATGACGTTACAAAATTGTACTTCAGGAAGCATTATGCAGAGCAGAGCATGGTGGTGTCTTGATTCAACGTTCACCTTAAAAGCAAGGAGGGGCAGCCATCCCCCAGGGGCCTGTTGTCAGCCCTCTTCCCTTTCCTCTCTCTGCAGCCTGGCTTTTATTCTGCAATTCATAGATCCCCTAGGATGGGCTTCTGTGAGTCCTCTGAGGCTGTTTGGAAGATCATGCATGTATGTGGTACATATACACATGTGGCATGTACAAGCATGTACACATGAGGATGTGTGTTCAAGTGTGTGAGAGAGCATACACGTGTAGGGGCACATGCATGTCTATATGTGTATGTGCATGCAGGGATGTGTGTGTGTGTGTGTGTGTGTGTGGTGCATGTGCATACATGCATGGCCCTAGTTTCTAGCAGTCTTGAATCTCTCCTGTAAATTCATCTTTTCTCCCATCATCTCCATGTCAAGAACTCATATGATTCTACTATGTTACTACCCCCACCCCAGCCTCTGTTCCCTGGGGATCCACAAAACTGGCACATAGATGGAGCCCAGGAAAAATGTGCTGAATGACTTCAAGCAGTCTGTTAGATAGCACTGGTGTGAGACCCATCTGCACCCCAATCTGCGTGGGGAAAAAAAAAAAACTCATTCGTCAAATCTATTCTTCCTTCTGGTTTCCTGGCTCTTAATGGCCTCACCATTTTTCTTATCAAGCTCCATGTCCTTGACACCTTCACAGTTGGCCTCCCTCTAGCCAGCCCAGCCCCCATGTGGAAACAAGCCTCCAAAATGTCTCTGGTATCTCTTACATCCAGCAAAAACTGTGTGCAGAATGGCCCTTGGGTCCTCCCCACCTATGCTGATTCTGGCTTGGTCTTGCAACTTGCTTTGGTCCATGAGAAAATAGCAAGTCTGACTCAAGCAGAGACATGAAGAAACACCTGTGCCTCCAGGCTTGTCCTCTCCTGCTTGCTTCTGGGGGCCCTTCCACCACCATGTGAACAAGCCCGGGCTAGCCTCCTGGAAGGCACAAGACCACATGGAGAGAGGACCCAACAATGCAGCTGCCGCAGCTGAGACACCAGCCGTGGAGGTGAGGCCGTCCTAGACCTTCCAGCCCTGTTGAGTCAGCTCAGACCTGGCAGTCTGCCCAGCTGACCCACAGAATCATGAGAAAGAATAAGTGTATGTGGCTGTAAGTCACTAAGTTACAGCAAGAGATAACAGAAACACCTGCATTACTTCCCCACAGCCACCATCTCTAACACTTAGCCTCATTTTTCCCAACTCAGATAAAATGTCTAAAGAAAACAGAAAACATTAAATCACATTTGGTTATATATTTAGAACTTCCCTTTATTGAAAGGAATCAAACTATATAAAATGAGGACTGTATGGGAGATGCTAAGTTAAATGGGTCACCATAATGACAGCCTAGAGACACGCAGAGTATGGCACAGAGTGGGCTCTCAATGAATACTGGCTGGACTCCTGAGCTCACCTAATCTCACTTCCGATTTTACAGATGAGAAAACAGAGGCTCAAGGAAAGTATGTGGCTTCCCTCAGTCGTATAACTAACGGCAGGACTCCCCTGCAACGTGATGCTCAATACACGAAGAAAGGGGGTATCCAGATGACTCATGACTCGCCTGGATCAGAGGGGTGGGGATGTGCTCAGCAGTGCACACTGCTCACTGCTTTGAATCCACAGAGCCTGTCTGGTGTGACTGGCACACAGCAGGTGCTCAATTAATGTCAAATGAGGACACCCACGTGGAAAACTTGTTACACTAAAGGAAAAAATCATACCTGCAGGGCCCTTCTTCTCCACTCACACGGAATCATGGAAAATGTACCGCCTTCCCAATGTGAGAAAAAGTTTCGCTCTGGGCACCCTGCAGCAAATGCCTAAAGGGTGCAAAGAAAAGGAGCAGACTCCTCCTGGACCCCAGGGAGGAAAGCAGAGGCCTCCAAGAGGCCAGCGTACGTTGACTGCCGTCATTTATTTTATACTTTTCTCATTCTGTTGAGTCAAGGTCAACCTCCACTTGATCTGACCCCTGATCAGCAGAACAAGTCCAGGCAGCAGAACAATGATCTCCATGCCATGCCAAGGACGTGTTAAATGCCACCTTCTCCTCCTCTCATTTTTCTTCAATGAGAAAAGCTAAACTCATTTCTACACAATCTTTCAGTGGCAGCAGCCAAGAATAAAAAAGCCCTGTATCTTTAATCCCAGATCTTTCAGTGCTTCTCCATTCCTTGTTTTATTTACGTCATGTGCATATATGTGTGCACGTGCATGTGTGCGCCATGTGTGTACAGGTGTGGTGTCAGCTCCTTGTGGGCAAGAACTGCCTTATTTATAGCTCTATCTCCAGTACCAAGCACATGCCTGGCATTCAGTTATGTGCTCAGTGAACCAATGAATGAATGAATAGATCACACTCAGAGGTTTCTCTGGGTGAGTGACCCCTTGAAGCTCCACTGTGGTTGCACCATGCAGCCAAAACATAAATTGTGTGAGCTTGAAACAAAGCCCCTGCACCATTTATTAAGTTATTGTCTCTCAGTTTCAAACCCACTTTTTCTATACTCTGCTCTGTGATACCAGGGCTGGGACTCTGAACACCTCATTTCTGTTTTGCCAGCTGTACCCTGTTTGGCCCTGCCAGGAGGGGAATGAGACAGAGACTGGCAGGATGGAGGAAGAAGAAGGGGCTTGTGCCTCCCTTTCCTCCTGTTTCCATGAGCATTCCCTAATAATAGCCCTTCATTCAGGCAGTGGCAATTGGCCCCAGAATCTAGTCCCCTTTTTTGGCAGTCCCTGAGCCAGTCTCACTGTACCCCCTCTGAGACGCCAGCACTAGCCAGGCAGCACTTCCTCCTCAGGTGTCCGGGTCTCAGCTCTGCAGGGTATTAACTCCAAAGTTTTCATAACCTTAATCCCTTCCCTTTGTCAGCCCAGTCTTAAGGGTGTTCACTGCTTTCTGCAGTTCCCATCTCTGCTACACTTTCTGCCTCTTCCATCCTCTTAGATCTGTTTAACCAATGCCTTCTGCTAAATTCTCTGTTATAATAATTGGCATGTTGCTCTTCTCTGGGCTGAATCCAAACTGATATGGGAACCATGGTGTTTTTAGGGGCAACAGCACCTTGTGCACTCCCCCAAAAGATGAGAAGTCAGGCACAGTGACCTCTGCTTGGACTTGAATAGGACCCTTCCAAATCTGGCTCTGACCTAGAGAACAAACAAAATGCCTCATTCCTACAGCAAACAGGACACAAACAATGTCCATGGGCCTGGACACTGACCAATGTATGGAGTATCTGGACAGCAGACACTCCAAAAACATTTATGGAACAAATGAATGGGCCCATGGCAGAGACAGCTATGTGCTCCCCAGGCAGGAGCTGGACTACATTTCCCAGTTGCTCTTACAGTCAGGGGTGCCCATGTGAATGAGTCCTGGCCAATGTGATGTATACCACCTCCAAATCTGGCCCACAGACATCTCCTACTGGTGAGACTCCTCTGTGGACTGGCCAGGTATAGACGATCCAACGGAAAACTCTAGAGTGGAAGAGCCTGGTTTCCGAATGACCAGGTGGAGGACCTCCTGCCAAATGTTGAAACAGAAAACGTTGAAATGGGACTATTAGCAGAGCAAACAATAAATGTCTATTGTATTAAGCTGCTGAGATTTGGGAATTGCTTGTTCCAGCAATTAGCCTCCCCAGATCAATAAAGAGGCCAAGGGCACAAGTTTGATCTCTAGCCCTGGCCATCACACTCTTCAATGCAGGCTTTGGGGTATGAAGGTGGCTAAGCAGGAATTTGGATGATCAGCACAAGCTCATTTCAACACCTGGAGGAACAGCTCAAAGGGCACAGCCTCCTGACAGCAGGTCCCTGCCCAGCAGGGAGAGTACATGATTACAAGGAGTACTTGTAATCCATCCTGAAAATGGAGTCAGCCAATTTTGGGGCCTCACATAGGTAAATCTATGGAATGATTAACCAAACTGACTAGCTCCTGCGGAGTTAGTGTCGCTGGGACTCTTCACAGAATAACAAAAGATCATCTGCCCAGGATGACTTTAGACATTGAACTTGGAGGAAAGAGACTGAGCTAAGTGATTTTTTCCAATTAATAAATAAAGTATTGTCCGGGTGTGGTGGCTCATGCCTGTAATCCCAGCACTTTGGGAGGCTGAGGCAGGTGGATCACCTGAGGTCAGGAGTTCAAGACCAGCCGGGCCAACATGGCAAAACTCCATCTCTACTAAAAATACAAAAATTAGCTAGGCATGGTGGCGGGTGCCTGTAATCCCAGCTACTCAGGAGGCTGAGGCAGGGAGATTCGCTTGAACCCGGGAGGCAGAGGTTGCAGGGAGCCGAGATCGCGCCACTGCACTCCCACCTGGGCAACAGACAGAGACTCTGTCTCAAATAAAAATAAATAAATAAATAAATAAAGTATTTTTATTGGAAAAATAGCATATGGTCATTGAGAAAATAATCAGAAAATCAGCAGAAGGAAAAAAGTCCATAGTCGTACCATTGCACCATCCAGACAAATCAATGTCAAATGTTGATACATTTCCTTCTTGAATTTTTGCCTGGCTTATATTTTTTACATGGTTGTGATTATAGACAAAGCATCATGGTTAAAAATTGAGTCCAAAGTGTCAGATTCAAATCCTATCTCTGTCGCTTTCCAGCCCTACAACATTGAACAAGTCACTTCACTTCTTTGTGTCTCCATTTGTTTATCTATAAAATGGGGACAACGATTCTAATGTCATTCAATTTGTAGCAAGAATTAAATGATGTTATACATGATAATACTTAGCATAGTGTCTGCATGGCTGAGACAAAGCACTTAAGAGGTATTAGCTATTGTTATAGGCTATGGACAGACTTATCAATCTTGATGGAAAGAAAATAGTATCTAGGTTTTCTGACTATAAAAGTGACACTTCCTAATTGTGGGCAATTAGAAAAATTTGGAAAGAAATTATAAGAAAGAAACCACGATTTATATATGCCCCACAGCTCCATCTCTTTATCTTCATTTTGGCCTTGAAGGGCCCCAAACCAAGGTACTCCTAGAATCCAGGCACTTTTGAGTGAAGTAGCTCCTGGTATCAAAAGGAAAAAGAGGAGGGGGCATGGAAAAGCACTAACACAGGAAGATGTTAGGGGAAATTGACAGGACATGGAGAGCCATCTAGCCTCTTATTTTGATAGTAACAGTCTTTGATTTCATGTCTCATAACTACAAAAAAAAAAACAAAAAAAAAAACAAGAACTGCCTACAGAGTATTTCTGAAGCACCCTTATTTTTCCCCCTGCATGAGCTCTGTACAAGAGAAGCAGACAATGAGCATGTTTTCCTTCCATCAGCTCCATCTGCCTTCCCTGGGAAGAGGAACCCACACTTATCTGTGACTGGAATATGTTCTGACTTCTAAGTAGCGTCAGGTTCAGCAATGGGATCAACCTTCAAGCTCTAAGCATTTCCTAGTTACGCTAGTTTTTCTAGGCATTAGCTTCTACCTTCTCATCTTATCAACGCTTAGGACAATGTTAAGCACTCATTCTGCAGCCAAATGGAATAGGAGTTGCAGGCAGGTAAAGCAAGAACTAAGACGAAATGCATTGCATCCATCCCTCAAATGCATCAGAATATCTGTTGCAGATAAGGATAATGCTGCCCTGTGGCTTATACCAATGCTGCCGCTCAAAGTGTGACCCGTGGACCAACATCACCAGTATCACCAGGGAATTTGTTAGAAATACAGACCTGTAGAATCAGAATCTCTGGGGGCAGGGCTCAGAAATCTGCATTTCGACCAACTCTCCTGATGATTATTATGTACTAAAGTTTGAGAAGCACTGGTTTATACCACCTCCCCCAGAGGATAAAACACGTATGAGGACATTATTAATAATATACAAGTAATCGTAACAGCTAACATTAATTGAATAAATACTATGTGTTATATACTGTGTTATTACTTATATCTCCTTTACTCCTCATAAAAATCCTACAAGCTGGATATAATTATTCTACCAATTTTGTAGACAAGACAACTGGGGCTTAGAATGATCATATAACTTGCCCAAGGTTATCCAGCCTAGAAGTCATGGATCTTGAGCTTGAACCCAGGTCTGAGTACTACGCATCTCAACTTTCTCTGTCTCTGTGGTCTGTTTCTCCCCCATTTCTCTCTCTCTCTCTCTGGATTCAGGACTTCCACAAGGAAAAGTTCCCTTTGTGTCACTTTGTAGAAGCTTTACCTTCTCTGGATTCAGGCATGTGAATAATAAATGCTTCTGAAGCTGACCCAGCAAGCCACAATTGCTTGGAGAAAGAAAATTGCAAGGAAATGGCCAACCCCCTTCAGTGTCTTTGGCATTAGTTGTAATGACAGCCGGGCAGGCTCAAGCATCCGCAGGCCGCTGCTGCAGTGGAACTGGTTGGCACAACCATGGTGGCATGCTTGGCACTGTCCTTGTTCCTGCTGGCATGGGCCAATGCCAGGAAGGAATGAGCACCAGTGCCAGGCAGTGATGCCAAGTTTCCCCAGTGGGCTGCTTTGCCGCAGCAGGTCAGGCGAGTGGCAGAAACGTAAAAACTGCTCCTCTGCAACTGGGGAGCAGGCATGCAAGTACACAGAACCCTGGCAGGCTCTCCACAGGCTGCTTCAAAAGGCCCTGGCCGTCTTGCAGGACGATGTTGGCAGGGAGGTGGGGCAGAGATGGCTGGTGGCAGGCCTGGCTCTGTAATGGATGTCAAGCAATCAGCAAACAATGACTTGTCAAACCAAGAAGATCAAGCCCTCCTTGCCACGCCTCTTTTGAAGCTTTAGATGTCCCTACTGGTTTGTTTTTCAATGTTTTCTCTTCTCATTTTTTCCCAAGGAAATTAGGATTACAAGCTATTGGATAAGAGATGCTCCCAAGAGAGAAGGGCAAGAGCTAAGCAAGGCGAAGGTCTCCGGCAAAGTTCCACTGAGGTCGCACAGGGAACTCTAGAGTGTGAGTTACACCCTCAAAGTTGTCTCAATTTGAGGTAAGGCAGCTGGGCTCTTGTACCCATCGGTCTTTGGCTAAAGTGTGTGTGTGTGTGTGTGTGTGTGTGTGTGTGTGTGTGTGTGTGTGTTTGCAAACTCAGATGCACTGGGCTCTTTCATCCTGGGGTCAATGCAGGTCCAATAGTCCAAAGACAATTCTGGGAAGAGGAGCTGCAGGGCTGGCCGCTGAAAGCCCATCAAAGCTGAAGTAGGGGAAAGACCCTTAAAAAATTCCAGAGGGTCTGGACAGAGTAACTACATTCTTTACTTACGTGCATCTTACTCCATATTTTATTAATACGTGATAAATATTATCTGTAAAGTAAAAATCATTATCATTATCAACATTTAATTTACAGGTTTAATCACACACCCTGCATTGCAGAGTGGGCTGTATCACTACTCCCACTCCCAGTATGTTGCTAAGCTGTTCACCTTTGCAATCACCCTGTGAGGAAGAGGGAAGACAAATACCAATTAAAACCCCTCCAGGGGGAAAAATGGAAAGATCTGTCCACTAAAGCATTTTACGCATCTCATAGAAAAGCCTTGTGCAGGAACCAGTCACATTCAAACCTGGCTCTGAAGTCAGACTATCTGAGTTTGAATCTCAACTCTGCTACTTAACTCCAGGCAAGTCTCTTAACCTCTTTGTGCCTTGATTTCCTCATCTGTGAAATGAGGACAATGGCAGTGTCTATCACATAGCATTGTGGAGAAAGTCACATGAGTTGATTCAAGTAATCCACTAAAGGCAAGGCAAGGAGTACATAATAAACATTTTTTTTTTAATTTATTTTTTTAGACAGGGTCTGACTCCATCACCCAGGTTGGAGTACATTGGTGCAATCTTGGCTCACCGAAACCTCTGCCTCTCAGATTCAAGCAATCCTCCCGCCTCAGCCTCCCAAGTAGCTGAGACTACAGGCACACATCATCATGCCCAGCTAATTTTTTGTAGAGATGGGGTCTCGCCATGTTGCCCAGGCTGGTCTTGAACTCCTAGGCTCAAGTGATCCACCCGTCTTGGCCTCCCAAAGTGCAGGGATTACAGGCATGAGCCACCGTGCCCAGCCCACACAATAAACATTCAGTAAGTGTGAGCCCTTACAATTGTGATGATGCTCATTATTTAAAGACTCTTGGGAAATGACTTGTGTTTTGCCCTAACCAGAGTTCAGATAAGTGAAATTAATTTTCCAAAGTTCTTCAGAGGGTTGACAGTTTATCAAGAACTAGGACCCAGATTTCATCATTTCTGTTCTCTTCTGCCCGCCGTCTCTCCACCACCCAAATCAGATGCCTAGTAGTTTTGGCCTGATCTGTTTTTCTCTCCCTCAACCTGACATTCTACTTTCTTAAATAACAAAGTCACATGCTGCATAGACACAGAACTCATATGTAGCTCTTCTGGCCCAGACTCCTTTAGCTTTTATCACTCACAATCTCTTCTGCCTTTTCCTGGTGGCAAAATTTGCCATTCTAAAGAACCCAGGCCAAGGCCCAAATGCACCAAGAAACCCCCCGATTAGTCCCATGTCACAGAATTTGCTTCCTTTTCTGACTGTAAAGGCATCATGCTATGTCTACCTGGCTGAGATATTGCATCTGTAAGAGAGATGGAGTCCTCAGCAACAACTCCCTGGGGTTACTGTGGAAGTCATAAGTTAAAGTATGAGTGTGTTCAACACACCACGTTGAACATCTGCCCTATGGTACAAAGATTATTAATGAATGAGAAAGTGTGGGCTCAGAGTGAAATGACTTTCCCACAGCAACACCACTAGTACTTAATTCTATTGGTTAGAATAGGCTAGGTTATGCTGTAGTAACAAATAACCCCAAAATTAAAGGTTTGCTTTTTGTTCACATCACATGTCCAAAGCAGGATAGTAGAAGCCTCTGTTCCACATGATTACTCAGGGATCCAGGCTGACAAAGGCTCCACCATCTCCACATGTGGCTTCAGGGTTTGCTGAGGCAGGTGACAAGAGCAAACAGAAACCTCACACCTGCTCTTCTATACTGAAAGTCCACTGGCCAGAACTAGTCATGTGACCCTGCCCCATTAAAGAGCACTGAGGAGTATAAGATTCCATGTGCCCAAAGGAGGGGAGAGCTGGATATTGGTGAGCTGGTAACGTTTAGAATTTTGGAGGAGCTGGGTTTTGAACCTAGGGGTTCCAACCAAGGTCTGCTAGGGTCCAAAGCCTCTGTTCTGTCTACTGCACAAGGAGAAACTTCCCTGGGAATGCTTCAATTTTAGGGCAGAAAGGTCCCAGACATGTGCTGAGAGCTAGAGAAAGGAGGAAAAAGAGAAAACATTGTCTAATTGCCACTGATCATTCATTCAATAATTTTGTTTAGCATCTACTATGTGCCAGGCACAATTCTAGGCACTGGAGATACAGCAGTGAACCAGACACAGGTCTCTGACCCCATGAAGCTTATATTCAAGAGAGGTCAAGCAGAGAAGCCGATACATGGTGTAAAGTTAAATAAACCAATTATATGCTATGTTGCAGAGCATTAAGGACTGTGGAGAACCATCAAGCAGGGAAGGAGGACAGAGAAAGGGAGTGGTTATGTGATGTTTTAAATGGGGTGGTTGGGAAGGGCCTCACTAACCAATAAGGCAAGATATGACTCTCTCCTAAAGAGGAAAGAGCCAGAGCCATGCTTTCAGGGGAAAGCATTCCAGGCAGAGGGAACAGCAAGGGCAAAGGCCTTGAAGGAAGACCCTGCGTACATGGTAGGCTTGAGAAGCAACAAGGGGGCAGTGCAGTGGGGATGCAGTGAGAAAGAGGAAAAATTGTAGAGGCGTCATCAGAGAGGCATATGGGTAGAGGGCATGTGCCCATCCTGTAGACTCCTGTAGGTGCTTGGGACTCTGGCTTTTACTGGAAATAAAATGGAAAGCCAAAAAGCCTGGCTGAAAGGGAGGCAGAAAGACAAGGGCAGTGGCTAGACAGGGAAGCAGGAGAGAGGGAGAGTCACTGTACATCCAACCTGGACATCTAACGCGCTCCCAGGAAGAAGAGAAGTGCATGCCCCACTTAAGAGCAAAGAAAAGCATTTTTGATCTGTCTGTGCAATATTGAGCACCCAGAGAAATGCTTTCCTGGCCTCAGAAAGGTTGGCTTCCCCACAAGATAAGGAAATTGATAAGTGCATGACCAGAAATCTATCTGGTGAAGCCCCTTCCCACTTTGCACGTGTTCATGGCTTCCTGCTCCATACACCTATGACCCTCTCCCTGAGGGCTTTCTCTGGTCACTGGAGCACAGAAGTGCCAGGGACTCAACATCTCTGGGAGCAATCAGCAAACGGCAGGAATTATGAAGAACACCCCAGCTTCCTCACCCCCCAGGCAGGAAACTCTGAAGTGTGTTCTGCTTAGTTTCCCAGAGGTCCCCAGCAGGACAGAGCCCCAATTGCCCATGCCGGGAGCCTACTTTTTAATGCACCTATGTCAGCTTCCTTCTCGTCCCTGTGTTACCTCTCCAGGCCCTAACCACTGCTTCCAGGACTCCCCTAAGCAAAGAGCATTTGCTCCATTCCTCATGTCATGTCTGCTTTTAGAGGAAGCCAACCTAAGACACTGACAGAGTCCAGGAAAGGAGGTTCACTTTTACAGGTCTCAGCTCCTGCACCTGAAAATGAGGGTGTGAGACTATATGAGTCCAGGAACCTTGCCAGCCTGCAGATGAGGAAATGCACAAACCTGAAATCTGAACTCAAGAAGTTCATGCTCCTGACCTGCCTCCACTTCCACCCTCTCTCCTCTCTGCGAAAGGGCCAAAGTCCCACTAGCCCTGGGAATGCTTGGCCTTCCGCAAGATGGGGGCACTGGAGGCCTCCACAGCCAGGCTGAGCAGGAAGCCCTCCTGCCCGCGGCTGGCTCTGCAATTCTCCCTTCCTGTGGATGTGCTGGGAACAGCTTCCCTTTTGTTTTCCCCTCTGATCCCCATCTGCTCAGCAACTGCCCAAATTCAATTCAGGCGTCGCGTGCCCCCAGCCTCCAATCGGGCATTGTCTCTTAGGAATCACTCCAATCCCCCCAAACAAAAGCCCTCAAATCTGAATAAACCCTCTGACATCAGCCTGGCGGGTCAGGAAGCTGAGCAGGACAGTCCCCACGCCCGCCTCTTTTAAACCCTTTGGCTTTGCTGACCTTTGTCTAACCCCCTAAAGCAACATAGTCTCCTGTCACTGCTAGGCCAGACGCCACATATCCTACTTGACTTAGCCACTCTGCTGAGCCAACAGGCCACCTCCCTTTTGGGGGGACCTGATACTTTTCTACTTTGAAGTTCAACTTTGTCCTTTTACAGAAATTCACCTCCAAAGTGTCTGATTTTTGAGAAGTTAGCTCAGGGTAGCACCAGGCAGGACACTGTCCTTATCTCTGCCTGGGGCAGGCTAGGAAGCATATTACCGGAAATTTTTCAGCTACATGATTTACTTCCAATTCATTTTGCTTTCTCCTCCTCATCCAAAGAGATTCTGTCTTCTTCTAGGTATAGATTTGCCCCAGTTTAAACCTTGAATCACAGGAATTTCATTGTTCATTATGCTTGGATCACATTTAAAGATAAAGCTCTCATCTCCTAATGGTGCTTTGATCGAACTTAGCTGGTCAGTTTTGCTGATTCCAAAACCTAACAGAACAGGCAAAACATCTACCAGAAACTTCACTTCAAGTTTGATGCCGTATATGTGCCTGAGATGGGAGAGATGGAAGGAAGATGCCCCACTTACCCTTTTTTTGTAAGTTGGTCTTTGTCTTGCTTGGACATGACAAGAGTCTTTGCTTTGCTTTCCATCTGGCAAGTCTTTGCTGCTATTTCAACACATTTCATGACTCATATTTCAATTTATCTCCACAGTTCAATCACTTTATGGAAAATCAAGATTAGAATTCCCCAAAAGTTTCCTTCCTGGAAAAATTCAACCCACCATACACCATAAAATCCTGGTAGCATGGTCTTCAAATACCTTCTTAGAGTGGAAAAAAGAGGCTTTGCAAAGAAACATTCTCAAAGGTTTCATGCAATGAACAAGAACAACTTGTTGATCAGTCAACACAGTACACATTTATGGAAGGTTTCCTACGTGTCAGACAGTGGCTAGGTGTGTGGCATAAGTCAGACCTATCTTGCCCACACAGGAATATACTTTAAGATTTTCTTAAAGAAAAAGAAGCAATTTATTGGGTTCCTCTAACTTTTCTGTAAGAAACAGAAAGGAAAATGGTGACGATCCCAAACCACCCCACTAGCAGAACAACAAATGGTTCAGGAATAAATCAATAAATCACAAATCTGACTCTGACTCAGATGGAGCAAACCTTCCAGTACTTTTTCCTTCCCTCTATAATCTACACATGGATTTCTGACTAGGTAGAGACAGCTGGAGATGTTATTGCCCAGGGATGAGCTGGCTCTAAGAAAGAGCCAGTGCTTTTGGAGCACACGTAGGTCCGAATGCAAGTTTTTGTTTTGTTTTTGTTTGTTTGTTTGTTTGTTTGTTTTTTGTTTTATTTTGTTTTTGAGACAGGGTCTCGCTCTGTTGCCCAGGCTGGAGTGCAGTGGCGCGATCTCGGCTCACTGCAAGCTCCACCTCCCGGGTTCACGCCATCCTCCTGCCTCAGCCTCCCAAGTAGCTGGGACTACAGGCGCCCGCCACCACGCCCGGCTATTTTTTTGCATTTTTAGCAAAGATGGGGTTTCACTGTGTTAGCCAGGATGGTCTCGATCTCCTGACCTCGTGATCTGCCTGCCTCGGCCTCCCAAAGTGCTGGGATTACAGGCGTGATCCACCGCGCCCGGCCCGATTGCAAGTTTTTAAAGTTCATCACCAGCTACAGACACAGGGAAGACCTGTCAAGTGAATGAAGGGGGAACTTGGCCAAGGAGTTTAGGGAAGCAGAGGGAATGAGTTAAATGTTTCCTTCTTCAACATTTCAGGAAGGAGGCAAGTCAGTGGTTATTTCTGACAATACAGAATCTATTCAAGAGTTACCAGCTGGGTGCAGTGGTGCACACCTGTAATCCCAGCACTTTGGGAAGCCAAGATGGGAGGATCACTTGAATCCAGGAGTTCAAGAACAGCCTGGGCAATGTAGCAAGATCCCATATCTACAAAAAGCTTTTTAAAAAATAGCTAGGCGTGGTGGTGGGCACCTGTGGTCCCACCTACTGGGGGGGCTGAGGCAAAATGATTGTTTGAGCCCAGGAGTCCAAGGCTGCAGTGAGCTGTGATCACACTGCTGCATTTCAGCTTGGGTGACAGAGCAAGACCTGTCTGTAAAAGAAAAAGTTACCATTCAGCCATTCCTCACCACTCCCCAGACTGAAATATACCATGGTGGGCGCTATCCCAGTCTGAGGTTCTTGATCAATCAACTCACCTTAGAATGTCAAAACTAGAGCAGATGAGAAATATCTGTTAGCAGTGGTTGACTAGGGACGGTGCTGCCCCCTACAGGTATATGGCAGTGTCGGGGGTGCTTTTGGTTGTGGCTAGGAGAGGGCCTCCCTTACTGCTTCTAGTAGGCACAGAGATTCTAGATGACCTGGAATGCTCAGTTCATCCCATGCAACAAATCATTGTTCCACCTGATCCACCTATCACACCCCGGCGTAAGCAACATGTGACCATCATTTTATAGAGGAGGGACAAAATCTCAAGAAATGCCCAAGGTCAGAGGAAACGGTGGGATATATTTGGGAGATGCTTTCAGGAAACATAGTGGGAGAGGGGGTGAGACGGGGAAGGGAAGGAAGCCATAAAGGTAGGTTATGAAACAGGTTTCTGCCACAGGCAACTGAGGCTCAATCTTGTTTGGAGACTCTGGGAGTCACTGTAGTACACAGCTCAGAGCTGGCCCACCTGAGAAGTGAGGAAGCTAGGGTATTGATTCTCCAGCTCTCATCTTTCATTGACTGAAGGCTGTTCAGGAACATTAATCCCCAGGCACTCTGGGCCTGCCCTGCTCGAAGGCTGACACAAAGCCCTCAGGCAGAGAACTGCAGACACTTGGAGTAGGACACTCTCCAGGTGTGCACTGGGACACCAGATGCCAAGAACTTGTGGGTGGGCACCAATAGCATCTGCTAGAAAAGCAAGGACAAACATTGAACATGAATCTGGGCACTTATTCAGTTCCTGAATCAAACCACCAGGGCCTGTGGAAATTGTTGGAAATGATTTTTTATAAACTTGCCTTTATGTTTGGAAGAGTCCATACAATTCAATTTTGGAACCCCACAGTGGATTTGGCCAAGGGTCTCTCATGAAGCCATAGACCCTGGGGAGTTGCCATTTATGGGGCCACTAGAGTCATCAGAGTCATAACTATACTTTTAATGTCTCTCTTTGAAGACGTTGCTGCTTTCTGAGCTCTTGTCCCTAACTTTCAAAACAGGAAAGCTACAGCAACACAAAAATCCACCAAGAGCCACCGAGGTCTCCAACATGAGGGCGTGTGCTGGCTAAGCAAAGGTAACTATGGGCCTGGGGGAAGAAAAACACGGCATTACTTCCCAAAAGTCAATGTTCCAGGCATCGCTAACCACACTGGCCTCCTTGTGACCTTCTTCAGGAGGCATTCTCTAATGTTCTCTCGTCAAAATATACAATTTTCTGCTCATGAAATCAACTCATGGTCTCAATCCTATGAATTCCTTCCAAAGACCCACTGGCTGCCAGGGCATCATGAATGCATCCTGGGCAAAGTGTGTTAATGTGAGAGTAGACACACGTGTGCATGCGCACACACACACAACGACCTTTCAGGCAACAGTCTGAAGAGGGCTTTCTTCCTCTCAGTAGGTGACAGAACTCATCATCAAAAGGGAGAAAACAGTAAAATATCACACTTATAGACCCCCTTAATTAGGTTTTGTAATTAATTCTGTTAAGTGCTGACAAGACTTTTGCTCAAGAAAAGTGCATATTAATGGCAAGAGAAGAGAAACAACAATTTATTGGACATAGTGTTAGACATTTCTGTATTTATGTCCTGTAATCTTCAAAACAGCCCTCAGAATAGCCATTACTATTAACCTCATAGTGCAGGCCATGAAAGCAAGACTTAGAGAAGCTGTGGGGTCTGCCCAAGGTCGTGGGACCCAAAGGGCTGTGTCAGGAAGCAAACTCAGTTCTCCAAGACCCAAGGCCATGCCTATTACCCCAGCCCTGTCCATCTTCCTAGCGGGAGTCAGCACTTTGTGCTCAGTACTTGAAAATGATTATTCCCTGATTGCTTTAAAAGTCATAATTTTAAAAGTCAACAAGGCCAGGTGCAGTGGCTCACACCTGTAATCCCAGCACTTTGGGAAGCTGAGGCAGGTGGACTGCTTGAGCTCCGGAGTTCAAGACCAGTCTGGGTAACATACAGAGACCCTGTCTCTATAAAAAATACAAAAATTAGCCAGGTGTGGTGGTGCATGCCTGTAGTCCCAGCTACTTGGGAGGCTGAGGCAGGAGGATCACTTGAGCCTGGGAGGTCGAGGCTACAGTGAGCCATGATCGTGTCATTGCACTCCAGCCCGGGTGACAGAGCAAAACCCTGTCTCACTCAAAAAAATAAAAATCAACGAGCAGCCTTACAAAAAAAGGTTGCCGAAAAATCTGTAAAGGACTTAAGCACATAGACTCACACACTGGAGACAATTCCATATAGAGCCATGCCAATGACTTTCACTTCTCTAAGAGCTTTGGCCCTCTCCCATGTCTTTGCTGCCCCCACACAGCAACTTACTGGCCTTTTCTGGTGATGGTTGTTGTTCATTATAGAAAAATCCACGTAGGTCTTTGGTAGGCCCTGCTCTGCAGAGCTAATACTCATCATAACAATAGATTCAGCATGTCTATACTACAGGCATTGTGCTGAATGCCTCACACTCCGGATTTTATTTATTCCTCCCCATGGCTCCACTGGTAGAAGCTATTATACCCGTTTCATAGATGAGAAACTAAGGCTCAGATAAGTTAAGAAAAGGGCCCAAGTTGCCCAGCAGTAAGTGGCTGGGTCAGGGTTTGATCCCAGGTTAGCAGTTAGTTTGCTCCAGAACCCCAGCCCTAGCCCCTTCCTTGGTCTAGGCTTTCTTCCAATAATGTTGGCATTTTCACTGAAGGATCAAGATCTCATCCCTTCCTGGGAGACATTCTATAGACCATATCTCATGGGGACGTCTCAGGCTCTCTGAATTTGCTCTTGTCTTTGTCAAGGAGGAAGCCTTCAAATGCACAGTGAGGGGAGCACTGAGGTTGATGCTAAACTCCAGGCACACTTCTGCTGCCATCGTCCATACTGTTACTGAATTCTTTACTGCTAGGAAGGTCTCCAGGGATCAGCCATCTGCTTTTCCTCCTTTCAAGGGCAGGGACTATATCATTCATCTTTGTTTCCTGGGGCTCCGATCCAGTGCCTGGCATATAATCAGGGCTGAAGAAGTGTGCCTCGATGGATTGATTCATTTACATAGAAATGGCTTCCGCTTTGCACTAATTAAAACCAGAGCAAAGAAGTCTTCCTGACCTCGAGGGCCAATTCATGCTACCAATTATCTAGACATTCAGAGCTGAATTCTTATATATTTAAAACAATTTTTAAAAGTTTTCATTTTCCAGTATCATATTTTAGGAGACCCATGCTCCTACATACCCCCTATATGGAGTGGACAGTCTATGTGGGGTGTGAACCACTGCATGGAGTTGCAAAGGATCCCGCTGGCCTCACCAACAAATGTTTGTTGGGTGCATTCTAGATACCAGCCCCTGGGGAGACAAGAATCACCACAAACGAATGGGTCCTCACTCCATGGAACTTATAGTCTAGCAGGAGAGACATGCATTAATGTATTAATCCAATTGTCACACTTTGGATATATAACTGCATAGGGCAAAAAGCACTATGAGGATAAGAAGGAGGGTCAACAAGAAAGGAATCTCACTGCTGGGGAAGGTCAGAGGAAGCCTCCCTGGGGAAGCTTGAGGGGCCATTGGCAGGATGCTGAGGCACTAAGCAGGTGAGGTGGGGCTGGAGAAAGCACCTCAGCTTGTGCAAAGGCCCTGTGGGGGCCTGAAAATACGCCAGTATGGCTGTAGCACAAAGCCAGGGGAGGGCAGCAGAGAGAAAGACAGAAGCATAGCCAGGGCCCACCCTAGGGGCCTTCAGGGCCATGCTCGGGATTGTAGGCTATGAACAATGATGTCACAGAAAGAGCTGAAGCAGTGGCAGAGGAGGGGGAGGGAGTAATGGTGCAGGAGACTTTGAATAGGTCACTCGGACTTGATAGTAGAAAAGAGACTGGACAAATGCAAGAGAGGCTGCAAGGAGACCTCCAAAGACAGCTGCAGGAGAAGATGGGGCTTAGACCACAGGGGTGGTAGTTAGGGTAGAGGGCAGAAGAGGGATCTGAGAGACACTGGGCAGTGAAATGAATGATCCTGGTGATGGATTAGGGGATAGTGAGGGAGGGGGAGGCCCACTTCGAGCTTGCAATCTAACTGGGAAGGCTGGGGCACCAGGGGAAGAACTGGGGGGGGGCCACTGAAGGGGGATGGGAAAGCTCAGAGTGGCCAGGAAAGGAAAGTGTGGGTTTGGATTCACAGCTAGGAAATGGGGGAGGTTCATAAGGGGGAAGTACTGGCCTCCAAAGGGATGAAGGGGAAGGGAATTAAAAGCATGAGGCAGGGGGCAAGCGTAGCCTGGCTGGTGTGAGGGTTTCCATGGAGAGAGAAATAAAGGCTGCCAGAAGGGCCAGGGTTCCTTGAGAGCAGCTATTCCCAATGTGTGCCCCTCCACCTCACCAGAAGCATGGGCATCACCAGGGAACCTGTTTGAAATGCAGATTTGGCTGGCAGGGTGGCTCCCGCCTGAAATTCCAGGCAGAATTTGGGAGGTTGAGGCAGGAGAATCACTTGAGCCCAGCAGTTCAAGACCAGCCTAGGAATTTGAGGCTGCAGTGAGCTATGATTGTGCCACGGTACCCCAACCTGTGCGGCAGTGTGAGACCTTGTCTGAAAAAAAAAAAAAGAAAAAAGAAAGGAAGAAATGCAGATTTTCTGGCCCTGACCCAAACCTGATGGATTCAAAACTCTGAAAGGAGGGCTGAGCAATCTGTGTTTTAATGGGATTGTTGAAACAAATTCCAATGTATGCTCAAATTTGATAACCACTGCCCTGGACCAGCACTTCTGAAACATTAATGTGCGTCTGAATCACCTGGGGATCATGTTAAACAGCAAATTCAGATTCAGTCGGTCAGCAGTGGAGCCCTGATTCTGCATCTCTAACCAGCTCCCAGGGGAGACAATACTGCTAGTCCAAGGGCCATACTTTGAGTAGCAAGGGTCCAAATCATCCTTTCACCCCATTCTGAGAGGTTAAGGGACTATCCACCTGCTTGCTGGTGACAAATGGGGTCGGTAGCACTCAACATAAGCCAAAACATCCATCTCTCCAGAAACCTGAGAAATGTCATGCTCCTTAACTGAATTTCCTCCACATTAAAGCCCAGCACTGGCGTCTCTCTCGGCAGGGCTGAAAAACCTAGCGAGCAGATAGAAATAAGCCATTCCCATCCAGTGACCTGGCTGGAGAGGGAGAGGAGAGGAGGGGATTTAAATCCAGAGATCGCTGGACATGTTCACTGAAAGTCACTTTCAAGTTATTCTCGAGCTATTTTAAAATGATTAAGCCCTTTCAGAAGGGAGTTTGATTAGCTTCAACTTGGAGTCAGTGCAGGGAAAGCATCTTTGTTCTTTCCTCTCTGTGGCCCAGAAATAGAGGGAAGAAAAAAGGAAATCCCCTTGGCTGCCACAGAAGAGCCTAAAGGACGTGAAGCAGCCTGCACATCTAGAGAGTCTCCAAGCGAAGTGAAAGGCACATGTCAACAGGGGACACCAAAGGGAAAACAAACTCAAAAGACAGGATGCAGTTGGTTTTAGCTGACATCCCTTCCTATGAACTCCACACTGTCATACCCTAAACATGAAATCTCCTCCTAAGAGGCCGGGCGCAGTGGCTCACGCTTGTAATCCCAGCACTTTGGGAGGCCGAGGCGGGCGGATCCCACGGGAAATCCGTCTCTATAAAAAAAACAAAAATTTCCGGCGGGTGGGGGGCCTTGTAGCCCACCACGTACTGAGGTGAAACAGAGCAGGGGTGAACTGGATGAGTTGCACCGAGACTGCCCATGGCACTCTGGCGACAGATGAGACTCTGCCTCCAAAAGAAGAAGAAAGAAAGAAATCTCCTCCTAAGAATGAAACTTAAAATCTGCCTCTTGGGATAAATGGAATCCTAAATGCCCCCTCCATGCTTTTTAAGAGCTACTATGAACTGATTTTTTTTTTCTTTTCTTTAAGGGAAAATGTGCAAAGTGGCAAGAATTGAATACATAATTCAAAGACTTTGAGCTGGAGTCTGTGTGGACGCTGGGCAGTTCGGTCTCATTTCTGTTTTCTGCTATTGTCTGCACTGGGAATGTGGAAGGAGAGCATTTCTTTTTCCCCTAGAAAAACAACGCGTCAGCTTTCTTTGTCGGCTTCAGTGACACTAAAGGCATTGCAGTGTTAGCCAAACTGGAGCCAACTGAAGCTTACACACTCCTGAGCAGGAACCAAATCATCGACTGGATCTGACGCCTCTTCGTTTTCCAAACCCTTCGCATTTCTCTTTTGATTGCTCTTCATATATGTACGTGCACTTTTCTGTATTTCATATACATATACACACTAACATCTTACTAGCAATTTTTAGCTCCTTGACACATAATAAAGGCATCCATTCTCAGTGAAATCAGGCCTTCTGTTCAAAGTGTTTTCCCTAGAAAATATGGCAGCTTCTAATTAAATAACTCAATGAGCAGCAGGAAGGGATAATGTGAAATTTAGAGCAGCATTTCAGCTTATATAGCACCCTTCTTGACAAGCAGTACACAGTAGTTGACGGACTTCAGAAAATCAAGCTGTGCTACATTCTCACTGATGTGCTTGGAAAGAAAGGAGGGGAAGAAGGGAAGGAGGGAGGAAGAAAAAAGAAAGGAAAGAAGGAAGGGAAGGAGGGAGGGAGGGAGGGAAAACAAAGAAAAGGAAGGAAGGGAGGGATGTCTGACACATCCCAGATATACACAGGGCAACACATCACCATTCCCTTGGCATCACCCAGCTGTCAATCTGGTATTTGTGAAAGTGTCCTGTGCTTATGAAAAAGGATGGTGGCCCAGGGCTGTCTAACCTTCCCAAATGACAGACCTGGAACATTCCAAGAGACCATATATTTATAAATATTTGAGAAATGGGGCATTCCCAGTATAACATATACTCACAGGGGTTGTCTTGAAGTGTGGGTGTCTTAATTTATTTTTCCTTCTTTTTTAAAGCCAGCAGCCATATCCTGAAGCCACACAGCGTGTTTGAAGAAGGGGTGAGTTAGTCAGCACTCCCAGAGAGATCTGGTTCCTCAGAAAAAGAGTCAAAGATGAGCAGCCATGAAGTTCCTCCATTGGTAAACCCAGCACAGCTGCCACCCAGAGCAACCCAGAATCAGGAGTTCTGTGATTATTTCTTAATGCTGACATGCACGACCCAGTTATTCACATGTAACTCAAGGATTCCAGAGTCAGTAGCATCCTTAAGGAAAAATTTTCTCCTTCTGTGAGTTTAGTTATTTAAGGGCAGGGGTGATGTAACCAATACTAGACACAAGAACAGTCCTCTTGAGGAAGAAGAGAGAGGGAGGAGCCATATCAGAAGCAGGAGAACCCTACCAGAAAGCAACCTGCTAGATCAGGGGCTCCTTGTGGTGGCACTGGTGACATTTGAGGCTGGATCATTCTCTGCTGTGGGGGCTGCACTGTGCATTGTAGGAGGTTTGGCAGCATCCCTAGCTTCTCCTCACCAGAAGCCCCTTTTCTCCAGTTGTGGCAACCAAAAATGTCTCCAGACATTGCCACATGTCCCCTGGGGGTGAGGGAAGACTCACCATCCCCCACTGCCCTAGACAAAAGCCACAGAAAACAAGAGGAAGCGGTAGAGAAAGTCACCAGACACCAATTAATTTGGGGGTGGGGTTGGGAGCAGAAAGGGAAGAAAAGAATGTGGAGACATAAAGGAACATCTCACAGATTCCAGCCAGGAAGATCAAACTCAACTTGCAGATAAGACCAGTGGGTATAGTCGTGCAACCCACAGACTCAGCATGATTATGGGTCCCTTTGAAGGGAGCAGTGCTTTTATAGGCAGGCCAAGGGGGCAGTGAAGCCTATTTAAAAAGGGAGCGGCTTGTGGTTTACCAGATACCTTATCAAACTTACTTTAAGAATTCAACGCAGGAAAAAAAAAAAATGCCACCCCTGAATGCTCCTTTCCTTACACTTGGATACTAACAAAACTTCCTGTCAACACGTAGGAGCCTGAAGTGATTAAAGCAAAAGGGAGCACTCCCTCTATTGTGTCTGCTTTTAATCCTCAGAGAATTTTTCTTTTAGACACACATACAAACAACTTGGGATTTGTTGATGCTAACTGCAGAGGGGTTTACGCAAGGAGGGGCGGGGGCTGCTCAGACCACAAAATGAAAGGGGAAATAGAAGCAAAGAGGGCCTGAGAGAGAGGGCCTGAGAAAGTTTCCTTCCCCAGCTTCCAGTCAAGGGGGCTGGCACAGTGCTCAAGGGCATTTGGCGTCAGTCACTGGACTGCTCCCCGAAATGCCCTGAAGGGGCAGAGCCAGGGAAGCTGGCAGGGCCCCCTCTGCCTTTTTCACTTGGGAGCCCAAGTCAGCCAAAGAAAAGCTACGCGCCGCCTTTATCATGCAACAAAAGCCACTGCAGAGCCCTCCAAGGCTCCAGTGCACGTAATAAAGGCTAACTAAAGAAACAAAGAACAAGTCCTGAGAACATAAAACTCTTCACACCTGGGTACCCTCTTTATTACAGACTCCAGTTTAGCAAGAACCCGGCAAGCTCTGACCTTACCTCAGAAACAAGCCTAACAGGGTGAACTGGTCACAGAAGGCAAAACTGGACACATCTTCCCACCCTCAACCCCCAGAGGAAAATGTCTGTTCTGTGCTCCAGACTGTTTTTGCTGGGGGTATTTTATTTAAATTCCTTCACTTGATTATATGTTTTGCACAAGTATCTGAAGTTTTGTTCATTTTGTTGTCAAATGAATCTTTTTGCTTCACTTCGAAGTGAGGTTGAGGACCTCAAGTGACATATGCATTCATGATAATAATAACAGCCACATTTATAGAGCTCTTACTACATGCGAGTTCAAAGCACTTGAAATAGATTAGCTCATTAAATCCCAACTGAAGTCTTATTTTTACTTTCTGCAATTATAAATGATCTGTATCTCTTTTCCTCCTCCCCTACAAATTCTCCCAAACCCAGAAATGTGCATAGAAATAATAGCCAGTCACGTATTAGTTGATGTCTGTGCTAGATTGTCAAAATGGCTGCAATCATTCCCCTTTCGGTATCTCTCCATCCATTTGCAATGAGACCTTGTAAGCCCTCCCATCGAGAGGTGGAGTCTATTTCTCAAACCCTTGAATCTGGGTTTGGTTCTGTGACTTGCTTTGGCCAATGCAATTCAGAAGTGGCACTCTCTGAGTTCCAAGCCTGGATCTCGAAAGGCCTTGCACACTTCTGCTCACATGCTCAGAATTCCGTGATCACCATATGAACAAGCCCAGGCTGGCCTGCTAGACGATAAGAGGACACTGCCAGGGGGAACATCCCAGATGAGGCCAATCTAGATCAGCTAGGCCTCAGCTGACCTATCACTGATTGTGGACACATGCGCTAGCCCAGCTACAACCACCTGGCCTGGCCTAGCCCAGACTGGAACAACCACTGAGCTCAGCCACAGACTAAGATATATGTTTGTTGTTCAACGCCACTACATTTTGAGGTAGTTTGTTTTATAGCAAAGGTATAACATTCAAAGCATTAACTATACTCTTTTAACCTTGTGATTCTCCAATATGGAGTTACGATATGCAATGTTTTTGAAACTTATTTGACCATGAACTTACTCTCCCTTTTCTCTCTTCTGTGTGTATACACACGCACATTCCGAGGAACACATACACTAGGGAAAGGCTGCTCTAGATCACTCATCACAGGAGTAACTAGCATTGGTTCATCTGTAAGTTTTATGAAAAACAGCTGCTTTTCCTTCATGTCCACTTACAGCTTTTGCTGCTGTTCTGAAAACATTAACCTTAATGGCAACTATAACAACCAGTGTTATAACAACATATAAGAGCTGAGAAGCCTCCCAAACATTCCCGATTAGTCCTTTGTTCTTACTATGGGCTATAAAGAACTATTTAAAAAGACAAAAATCAAAACCAAGAACTTAATATTCTAGGCCCACTAAAACAATAATCAAAGGTTTCTCCCATAAAAACCCCTTCCACTGTAAAAAAAAAAAAAAAAAAAAAAAAAAGAAAGAAAAAAAGAAAACAAAACAGTAAATTGCTGCAAAAAATAGACAAAAATGAACTGGCTAGAAACTGATTAAGGATTCGTTTTGAACCAAAATCAATAAAGAAAAAAACAAAATTCCAAGCAATGCCATTCACTGCTTTAACATTCCAAAAAGAACTCCCACACAAGTATTTTGAAACATTCCTGGAAATTCATGTTTTACTTAATTCATCTGCTTCCAATAGCTGGTTTTCCTTTTTAGTCCAACCACCCTTCTCAGAATTCAAACAATCTCTCTAATTTCATCCCTTTCTCTGGAGCAGGGTTCAGATGGTGAGAAGATATTATTATTGCTATCATCATGATCAGGTTTCTGTTGATCAACACTGTGTAAAAGAACCAGGTGCAATTTTCCAGCAGATGCCACAAAAATAAATGATAACATATGCAACCAACATCCTACCATTTTTTTGTAAAGTATTTAAAAACTTACTTGAAAGTTATCTAGTAAACAATAAGTATTTCCAAAATGAGTTACTACATGTGTCAAAACACACACCCAACAGAACAGGACTGCTTCAAAAGAGCTGTCAGTCAGGGTCCAAGGAGGAAATCAAGGCCCTTCCTCCCTGTGAGCTCAGCTACTAAGATCGGCAGGCTCGGTATGCCTTCCCATCCAATCAAAGACTATTTTGGACTAACAAATATACAAGGGATGATGGATGAAACCGTTAGAGTAAATCATTATTCAGGCAAGAATCCTCAATGAATGCTAAAGCTAGGTGGAGAGAGTTCGATGAGGAATGGGATATTTACATAATGTCAAAATATCTTCCAACAAATTATATTTATTCATTACAAAAGGAAAAAGAACAGCTACACAGACACCAGCTTAACTAATCAAATGTGACCTCACCAACAAGGGCCAAATGGACATCTGTGCCTCCTGATATGGTCCCCAGAGAACAAATCACTTACATCGCCTATATAGCATTCCAACTGAAAAATGCCTAAATCCAAATGTAAATGTGAAGAAACATCAGAGAAACCAAAATCAAGGAATATTCTATAAAATAACTGACTGGTACTCTTCAAAAATGTCAAGGCCACTAAAGACAAAGGAAGATTTATGAATTGTTCTTGATTAACGGAGACAAAAGAGACAGGACAACTAAATGCAATGTGGGATCCAGGACTAGATTGTGAACCTTAAGAAAATTGTGATAAAGGGCATTATTGGGACACAGGTTACATAAAAGTATGAAATAAATATTATATTTTCTAAATTTGATAGCTGTACATATACAAGAGAATATTCTCATTCTTGAGAAATGCAAGGGGTAAAGGGAGTTTGATGACAGCTGCCTACTCCTAAATGGTTCAGCAAAAAAATTTACATATATATGAACTTGAATTAGTGTGGGGGAGAGAAGGGATAAATGCAACAAAATACGAACAATTAGTGAATCTAGATAAAGGTATACAGGAGTTCTTTACACTATTCTTGCACCTGTCCTGTAAGTTTTAATTATTTCAAAATAAAAAGTGAAACAAACAAGCAAACATCACCAATTGTGGAGCTTGCTATCGGTGGATAAGGGCAAGGGCAAGACAAAATTGGACCCCAGAGTAGTCAATATGCAGCAGAGAGCCAGCTCTCTTCCCAGCTACCCTTCATAGCACTGTCCAGAGTATTCCCCAGAATGGACCCCCTCTTAGCTTCTTTTGAGATGAAGCTTTTGTGACCACAGGCCCCTGGCACTCCAGGATGCTGCAGGCCTTGAAAGAAAACCAAAACCACTTCGGGCAATGGTTCAACTCTTTGTGAACATTTTCTTCCTGCAGGTTTTTCACCGTGGTGGTTGGAGGTCTTATTTCTTTTGCCGGCACTGTTGGGAGAGAAAGACAAGACTGAGCTTTTATTGAGGTGTGAGGGGACCTGGGAAGCCAAGAAACACAAGCAGGGACTCACAGGTTCTAAGATGAACTTTTGGGGTATTTATCGGATGCCGCCCTATCTGTTTTCCCTCTTCTGTGTAGAGATCCATTGAGGTCAGCTCATCTGGGGAGACTGCCCCCACTACTGGCTCTGCCTCTGGACTGTCAGGAGCCTTGGGATGAGTCTCATGGCTGCTCTATGCCTCAGTTTCCTCATCTGCTCAGTAGAGATAAGCAATCCTGCTGTGTCAGCCCTGCCATTTTTGGCAGCAGCAGAGATCAAGGCCTGGGGGGTGGGCCCTGGAAAGACATCCCTGGCAGGAAGGCTGGGTCTCTGCCTCTCAAGTGGCACCTGCTGCTGAGTTTCCTAATTGCTGCTGTGTCCACCCAATCATGTGACTGTGTTGCTACCTCAGTTTCCATTCCAGCACTCCTGCATTCTGTCAGGCCTGAGTCCTGCCAGACTCTAAGACTCAGCCTGATGGTGCCCTAGTTCTCTCCCTGCAGAGCCATCAGGCACTCTGTACTTCCCCACTACCATTCCTACTCACCATATTCCAACTCCATGAGCTCACATGCTAGACTCATGATACTTAGCCACAGAACTGCCTTGCTGACCATGGACAACTCCTCAAAAGGCAGTCACCAATGCGAGAAGTTTTTTCTTCAGAGTCTTCCTTATCCATTTTTTTTTCCTAACAAGTGATGGACAACGTAACCTCAGAGACGACCTCTGACCTCCAACACAGAACCATACACCAGTGCAAACCTGACTTCTTGATGTAACTAGAGCAGGTACCAGGAAGAAGATGAATTAGAACTGCATGATGGAGCCACATCAGTTTCCCAACTGCAGTTACTGAAGGTGGCCTTGTTGGGTTCTCACATAATAACTTGGAGAGGAATTATCTTAAGAAAAACAAGGAAAGATTTAGGGGCAGTGTCACAAGATGGCTCCTAACAGGCCAATCACCAACTTCACAAATTAACATTCGGGGTCTCTAAATCAACACCTCACAAAGAAAGCTTCCCTGCTACAGGCAAGCCCACATTTGCTCTGAGCCAGGCCTGAACTGAAATCCAGTCCGGGTTTTCCAGATGGCAGCACCGGGAACTTCAGAAGAGCAGCCACACCCAGGCGGCTGCAGCTCCTGAAACCTGGACCACAGAAGGCCCTGGGCTGCTTCCGGATGGGGGAGATGGGGCAGTGGGGGCGGCTTCTGGCTACTATTTGAGCAAATGTGTCAGAGCTGCCCCCAGGGGGAAATTGTGGGCCTGACACAGAGCCCCACTCCCAACACAGGTTCTTCAGAGGCTACGGCACCAACCAGGCCAAACCATCTGGAAAAAGCCAAGGTTGAAATATTCTCCAGCTCTCCCTCCCGCCCCCTTATCCTACATGTCAGTGGGGCGGCTCTGGAGGAGCCACTGCATTCCTCCGAGGCCAGATTCCACACACTAAGAGCTTGCTCCAGGTGACTCGGAGGCAGCACAAAGCAGAGAATCAGAAAGCACGACCTTAAAATGCCACAAAGAACAGTGGACACCATCTCTCAAGTGGCCCTTGTAGCTGGACATGGCTGTGGCCCAGGACCTACCTGTGTCTGTCTTCCAAGCCTGGGCCTCATGCCACAACCCCCAGGGGAGCAGAGAGCAAGGTATCTTGACTTTGACAAAACCCAGTTAAGGGCTGAGCATGCTGGCTGCTTCCTCTGCCAAACCAAAACGAAGCAACCAGGAATTATCCAGAGAATTGGAACCAAACCCTGATTTTCCAACATCATTCGGCTAAATGAAGACCGTTTCTTAGTTTTCCACTTTGCTTCAGCTATGGTGACCAGGCCTTAGCTAGCTTAATAATGAAAATGAAGCACTAGCAAATAAAAATACATTTGGCTTTGCAAAATGAATGAATGATTAAAAGAAGAAAATTAAGCTAGCAAAAACTGAGCAGACATCTCTCCCAAAGAAGCACTTTTGGAAACATATAATGCATTAGATGTAATAGATATTTGTAGGACAATAGCGGGTGGGATAGGCCAGGCATGGTGGCTCACGCCAGTAATCCCAGCAGTTTGGGAGGCTGAGGTGGAAGGATCACTTGATCCCAGGAACTTGAGACCAGCCTGGGTAAGACAGTAAGACCCTGTCTCTACTAAAGACAAAAAAATTAGTCACATATTGTGGCGTGCACCTGTGGTCCCAGGTATACTGGAGGCTGAGGTAAGAGGATCGCTTGAGCCCAGGGAGGTCGAGGCTGCAGTGACCCAAGATCATGCCACTGCACTCCAGCCTGGTTGACAGAGTGAGACCCTGTCTCAAAAAAAAAAAAAAAAAAAAAAAAAAGAGGGAAGGGATAGTGAGCAGGAGAAAAAGGTAGACCTCACTGGAGATTTTCCTCAGTAGCAAAAGCATAGAGAAATGGGAGGCCCAGCTTAACTCTGCAAGGTCTCATCGGTCACACATTACAAGAAGAGGCATCTCAAACAGATCTGCCACCCTGCCCCTGCCATCCCTCCAACTAGACTTTCTGGAACAGAACATTTCTATTCCCACCATGGATATAACATTTCTGAGCACACAGTGAGGCCCCTAGCTTTGTGCTCCTTAGAGAGGGCCAAATTGGGCTCCTTCACGTAACTGGGTTGCAGAGAGTCAATGCAGCAAGGAAAGAATCTATAACTCTTTAAAATTCTCAAGAGCAATGCTTCTTAGACTGTACTGTGCATGCGAGCCAGCCATCCTGGGCCCTGGCTGAAATGCAGATTCTGACTCAGTGGGTCTGGGGTGGGGTTGAGGGTCTTTGTTTCTAATGAGCTCCCTGACGATGCGATGCTGCTGGCTCCATGGATCCCACTTTGAGAAAGCAGGCTCTAAAATACACCTGTAAATAAAGAGCGTGGTGGCAGGGTATGCATCCCAGTTCAAATAAATGAAAACACCCTCTACTTTCAGCCTCTTCTCCATCTTGAAATCACACTTGCAGTTAAGAAAGAGGGTTCATGCTTGCACAATTTCACCCAAATAATGATGGCAATATTTAGAATGGATGGAAATGTGTTTCTGCTTTCCAATCATGCTTAGGGAAATTCCATTTAAAAATTGCTAATTTTCTTCTCTCCAGTCTCTCCTTCTCTTCCCTTACAACCCCTCTTAACATGACAATAAGCATGATGCCCTTCAGACAGCATGTTAACCCAGCTGGATGTCCACAACTGGAGAAGCAATTCCTAAAAGGGGTAAAATGTTTCAGATCCAGCAATTCTACTTTCTGTCCAAATAGAATGTGAGCAATCCATGCTATCCTCCGAGCCAGCCCCAAATCCCTACAGAGCTTGCTTTTTTGGCAGTCAGCAAGACTATCATTGTCTGTGCTTTCATTATCCACTCTTAGATCTTAATCATTCAGAGACATTCCTATTTTCCATGTTTGCAGGAGAAAGAAAACAAGAATGAAAAAGTGCCTTTCTCATCAAAGCCCCCCAAGAATTGGAATTTACAGAAATAGCATGTTATTGGTTATCTCGCCTAATCCTTTAGGGAACCTTGCAAAATTATTCCCTAGGGTGGATTCAATGGGTGCAGCCAAGTTTTAAATGTCCACAAAGATGAGGTTTCTCATAAATTCACAAATGTCAAATGGAACTAACTCTGATGTGTGTGTCATATGCAAAGAATTAGGAATGATCAAGAACTAGTTCCTGGAAACAGAAATGTAAGTCTTGACATTTGCTCATTAAATCATTAAAAACTCCATAAGCACAAATGGGGGTGGGGGTAGGGAGTGGGAAATGCCTTATGTTGGGAATTGAGAGATTAAGAGGCAAATAACTTGCTAAATCAGAATTAAAAGACTGAAGAGCCCTACATGCTTATTTTAAATGAAATGAGGATGATGATGATGATGATGATGATGATGATGATGATGATGATGATGATGGGAGGTACACCAGTGATCATCTCTCTTCCTTCCCCTAAGTCCCTCAGGATGGTGGTCCCGGTGGGTTATCCTAAACCACAAAGAAATACGACTATAGCTAGAAGCAAGTGGTATTAGAGCTCTTTTAATCTGATAGCCACCCTGCCCCTTCCTGGCACTTCCCATGTTTCGTGTTTTATTTCCAAGTGAAACCCAAACACACTCCGGAACATCCGGGGGAATGGTGTGCGTGTGCAAGTGCTCCTGGGTCTCAGTCCAGCTGGCCCAAGCCTCCTTGTTGTGTAAGGCCCTGGGAAGACAGCAACAGGCTGTCCCCCTTACTTCTCAACAGCTTGCTCATTCATATTGGAAACTAAAATGGGCCGCAAAACAATGGAAAGACACATTTCAAAATCGTTACATTTCTTTCTTTTTTACTTTTTGGTTTTATCATAAACACTTCCCCCAAAATAAGCCTTCCATGCTGGAGATGAAAGAATGAGTGGTGAGGGTTCCAGAAAGTCCAGAGGATTTTTTCTGCTGTGAGGTCTTGAGAAGTCAAGGAAAGCCACAAGCTGCATTCATTCCCATTGCTTAGACCATTGCTAAATGTAATCATGTTTAATAGCACAGTATGGCTTTTACAACCATTTCTTCAACGGCCAATCTAGTAGAACAGCTGGTTTTTCCAGGAGGCATTGGTGCAGCACAGGAAGCTGCAGCATGATGACAGTAACGACAATTATTATACATATTGAACACTTACTAGGACCTAAGCACAACACTTAGTGCTTTATTCACCCTCCTCTAATTATCACAACAAAAGCCTATGACATAGAGACAGATGAGAAAACCAAGCAACAGAGAAATACAGTAACTTGGACAAAAGCAACACAGCTGAGAAATGGGAAAGTCAAGTTGTGAACCCAGGTCTCAGCTGGCTGGGAAGCTGGTGCTTTTAACCAGAGGTTCTCAGAGTTTGCGTTAGAATCATCCAAGCCCAAGCTGCACTCAAGATCAACTAAATCAGAATCTCAGAGAGTAGGACCTAGTCATCAGTATTTTTTCAAGCTCCCCAGGTGACTCTGGTGTGCAGCCAAATTTGAGAACCATTGTTCCCAGCCACCATGCTTCCTTGCCGCCAGGTGGAAATGCTGGGGCCATCCTAGATCTTTGTTCAAGTCATCAGTAAATCTGCATGTAGAGCAAACAAGCATCTTTCAGCAGATGGAAGGATTTTGGAAAGGTCAAAGATCAGCAGAGGCCAGTATGACAGGAATTGCTGTTACAGTATGTCCCAAGGGCTCTTGCTTGGTGTGTTCAGGGCAAAAGTGAACTCTGGTAGATCAACTGGAGGGGCGGGGAGAGGCAGGCCACGACAGCTATGAGCTAACTTGGGTTGTGGCCATGCGGTCACTCTTTGTGTAGATGGGAGTTTGTGACTCTCTTTACTACAGCATCTTTTGCTACCGTAGTAGATTGTATTACTGTTTTCATCCTTATCCTTGCAGAAGGTTGACACATCCCCATCTTTGCTCTGTTGAACTCAGAGTTGGCTTGGCCACATGACTTGCTTTGGCCAATTAAGTGTGAGCAGAAGGGTTGTGTCGCTTCTGAGCATAAGCATTAAGATCAAGTGTGTGATTCACCATTTTCTCTTCTTTTATCTGCCACTTGGGCCAGCAGTGTTCTAGGCAGAGACCAATCCCATCAGCCCCAGTCCTGGAGTGAAAGAGACAGGAGAGAGCTGTAGCTGACCTGTATCAGATGTTTTTCATGAGCAAGAAATAAACATCTGCTGTTGTAAAGCGGTGAGATTTGGGAGTCATTTGTTACTGGGCTGGTCCTGACTGATACAATCACCCACCCTTGAAATACTCTGATTTCATCTATCCTCAAGGGAATACGGATGAGACACACCAGAGCATTTCCTTCTCTATGGAACTCTTCTCAGGAGGGAGGAATGGAGACACCTAATGTTAGTTCTCCTCCCCTGATACCTTAAATCATTTCTGAGACTGGAAAGGGCCTAACTGAAATTGAATTAAAATAAACGCATTTTCTCTCTCTTACAAACAAATAGCATTTGAAATTAGACACCTAAATCCTCCTCTTCTTTCTCTCTGGTCCCCTAATTTTCCACCAAAAGAGTGAGGGCCCATTTACAACACATTCAGCTCTCTAACATTCTCCCCAATACTAGTAGTTCCTTAGGAATGAAGATTTTGAGGCAGATAGCAGCCTAACTTGACTTCCCACCCTGAAACCAGGGCCCTGACTGATTCAAAAGGAATAGGAGGCACACAATGCAAATGACACTTTCCTTCCTAAGGCTTGGTAGTAGGTAATACGCTATACTATCTGTAACAGGTGATCCACTATAGCATTGAAGACTTAGAGGAAAATTACAGATCATTTAATCCAGTGATTCTCAACCTGGCTCCAACCTCAGAGGTTCTGATTTAATTGGTCTAGAATTGGATTTGGGCATCAACATTTAACAACAAACTCCTCAGTGACTCTAATGTGCATCCTGGATTGAAATCTAATCCCAAGTCCCTTTATTACCTCAAAGGCTTAGAGGGATGAAGGTCACATGGCTAGTTAATGGCAAAAGTCAAGACTAAAACCTTTCATCCATGATCTTCTCACTGCAGTATGTTGCTTCTCAATGACTGTGTTTTTCTAGAAGAACCACTTGCTCCCATGAATTTAATTAAAAGAAAGATGACAATACCAATGGCTAATGTTCCTGTTGGTCTGAGTGTTCAAGGGGCGCCTCTGTGCATTTTATCCAGCAATCAGAGATAGATGTCTCCACTAGACACATACACAAAAGGCGCTTGCTCTTCTAGGCTCTAAAGCAGCCCTATATGCTTCTGAGTTGAGCTGATGTCTTTTATCAAACTTGATGCCATTATGACACAAGTGTGGGAGCTTTGAGTTCTGGGCTAGCCATGCAACAACTTTTGCTTTTAAGGCTGTAGATCCATATATTCCCATTCCTGGGTTAAAATGTGTATGTGCACGCGTGTGTGTGTGTTCCATTTGAATTACACTGGGGCCAAGTTGGCAGTATGTGGAGGTTGAAAGGTCAAGCAGACATAGGAAGATATCACACAGGCACAAATGAAACATCTCTCCCCTCCTGTACACTCCTCAATCCAATGAAAATAACACATTGGTAACAAAGATGGTCAGTGTTTTCTTCGTGTGTGTGTGTGTGTGTGTGTGTGTGTGTGTGTGTGTGTGTGTGTGTTGTAAGTTAAATCCCCTCTCAAGAATATTTATTGGCAGAGGAGGGGCATGTGTGCACATGAGGGTATAAATGCTTGGGTCCATTTGCAGAAGCCAGCCCCTGGAAAGAAGTAGCCACCGAAGTCTGTCAAAATATGGAAAAACATTTAAGACCTCTCTCTGACTTGAGCTAAATAAGCAGGATTGGAAAACAATCTTCCTGCCTTTCAAAAATCATTCAAACTCAGTTCTCCAAGCCTAATGCTTCTCACCAAGTATCAGCTAAGGATGCACTGTCCAATATGGTGGCCAGTTGTCACATATGGCTTTAGGGTATTTGAAACTTGGCTAGTCTGAATTGAGATGTGCTGTAAGTGTAAAATATATACAGAACTTCAAAGGCATACTACAAAAGAAAAACGTAAAATGCTAATAATGTTTTACAGTGATCACATGTTCAAATTATAGTACTTCAGATATGTTGGTTAATAAAATACACTATTAAGATTAAGTTCACTTTTTTTTTTTACATCTTTTAACAGTTTGTCTCCTAGAAAACTTAAAATTATATATGACTTGCATCCCATTTCTATGCTGGACCAGGAAAATCATCTTAATGATTATTTCACTTGATTCAAGTCAGATGTGCCAAATTATTGACTACATTTGAAGTAATTGAGGCAGAATAATACTCTTGTTAAGAACCCAGACTGACTGAGTTCCAATTGTAGTTTGGCCACCTACTAGCTGCGTGTCCTTCATATTTAACCTCATCTGTAAAATGGTAATAATCATACCTCTATCCCATAGGGTTGTTGTGAGAATTGAATGAGCAAAATAAATGTCCAGTGCTTAGAAGAGCATCTGGCAGGTGTGAGTGCTCAATAGATGTTAAGCATTATAATTATCCAAACCATGCTAACATTTTAGTCATTTTAAAGGATCCTAAAAGGTTTTCCAGACTTCAACTGGCTATAGATGAAAGAGGTTCTACATTCAAGCTACAGCATATACAAAAACATTTCAATAATATACAAGAACTTGTAAAATCTCACTAGTTAGCAGTCGAAACATCCTTCTTTGTACATAATGTGGACAAGTCTTATCACTGAATAATAGACTTATAAAACAGATAAATGTTCCTTGGTATATAATACAGACTCAGAATTTCAGAGCTGGCAGTTGAATCACCATTTATCATATACATAAATTACCAGTTTTCAAAGATTCATGGTGCAATGGAATACTCCCAATGTTGAAATGGTATTAAACACACTAACCCCTCTTTGATGATTTAGAAGATATTTGCAGAGTTTTTAGTAGGCACAGGTCAGTAACACATGAAGCATGGAAGGGTCATATAGGCACTGTCCTAGGTGATGAATAGGGCCAGCTTTCACTGTATCATGTACATGTCAGGTAATAACAACTGAGTATGTTTGACAAAGAATCCACACACATTGAACGAAAAGCCCATTCTGCTTCTCCAAATTTGTGTTGTTTGCTCCAACTCTGCAAGGGCCCCTCATCTCTAGGATGACCTAAGCTGACCTGATTTATAGTTCAACTCTTGGATTCTGGGGAAGGCATCTTTCAAGGAGTCAGTGATCACTCATGCCAACCCTGGTTCTACCCACATAAAGCTGCCAGTCTGCCCCCACACACATTTCTGCTTATCCAGAGAACTTTGTTGCTTCTAAGCCATCCGGTTGTAAAGAAACCAAAGAAAATAATGACAAAGGAAAGAGCCCTATAAGTGCAGCAGACCTTGGAGAAATCTCTCAGGGTTGAAACCAGGGTGTCTCAACCGTGGCACCATTTACATGTCCTGGAGGCTGTCCTGTGCACTTATAGGAAGTTTAGCAGCATCCCTGGTGTTATTAGTCAAGGTTCTCTAAAGGGACAGAACAGGATATATGTATAGATGAAGGGGAGTTTATTAGAATTGACTCACATGATCACAAGGTGAAGTCCTAAAATAGGCCTTCTGCAGGCTGAAGAGCAAGGAAGCCAGTCCAAGTCCCAAAACCTCAAAAGTAGGAAAGTCAACAGTGCAGCCTTCAGTCTATGGCCAAAGGCCCGAGAGCCCCTGGCAAACCACTGGTGTAAGACAAAGAGTCCAAAAGCTGAAGAGCTTGGAGTATGATGTTTGAGGGCAGGACGCATCCAGCACAGGAGAAAGATGAAGGCCAGAAGACTCAGCAAGTCAAGTCCTTCCACATTCTTCTGCCTGCTTTATTCTAGCCACGCTGGCAGCTGATTAGATGGTGCCCACCGGATTAAGGATAGGTCTGCCTCTCCCAGTCTACTTACTCAAATGTTAATCTCCTTTGGTAACACCCTCACAGACATGCTGATTTGGTTTGGCTTTGTCTCCACTTAAATCTTATCTTGAATTCCCATGTGTTGGAAGAGGGACCTGGTGGGAGGTAATTGAATGATGAAGGCAGGTCTTGCCCATGGTGTTCTCGTGATAGTGAAAAAGTCTCATGAGATCTGATGGTTTTATAAAGGGGAGGCTCCCTGCACAAGCTCTCTCTTTGCCTGTCACCATTGATATAAGACATGACTTGCTCCTCCTTGCCTTCTGCCATGATTGTGAGGCCTCCCCAGCCACGTGGAACTATAAATCCATTAAACCTCTTTCTTTTGTAAATTGCCCAGTCTTGGGTATGTCTTTATCAGCAGCAGAAAACAGACTAATACACACATCCAGGAACAATATTTTGCATCCTTCAATCAAGTTGACACTCAATATTAACCATCACACCTGGCCTCTACTTACTTAGGCAGTAGCACTTCCCTCCAGATGTGACAACAAAATACATTTCCAGACATTGTCAAATGTCCCCTTGTGGAGCACAATTGGCCCCAGCTGAGACCCACTGGTCGAAACCAGTGAGTCTCAACCTTGAGCGCACATAAGCATCACCCAATAGCTTGTAGAAAACAATGTAGATCCCTGAGCCCCACTCTCAAAAGAGTTTGATTCAGGAGGTCTAGGGTGGAGCCCAAGAAGCTGTGCTTGCAACAAGCTCTCTGGGGGAGATTCTGATGTGGTTGATCTGAAGTCCACATTCTGAAAAACATTGAACTTGCAGCCTGCATGCACACCCAGGTCAAAATCAAGGTTATAGAAAGCATGAACTTGAAACCAAAGCAGAACCAGTTAGACAAATGAGCCATGTGGTGTATAAGTTGCTTGATTGTGTAGAGCTACACGTGGGAGAAATAAGGTATTGAGATTAAAGAAGTTGTAGAATAGAAAAGAGCCCATTTGTAACCTGCCATGGGAAATTAAGAATGCACTGAGCTCATACTGTAATTTTACCTCCTGGGAAGCACTGAATGCAGGTGAGTAATATATCTACCAAGGTTCCACGTTAATTTTTTCCCCTAATGAAGAAACCGAGCATTTACAGAATTCTGCTTCAGCTCGTAATAATCTGACATTTGATTTTAGGTTTAAGCCCGTTCCAAGAAACTGTAAATAGGCAGCCAAGATTCTCCAGACCTGTAAAACAGGGTTGCAGTCCCCAGGTGAGTTACAAGAAAACGAGCAGGTGAGACCAGGTAACTTGGAGTGCAGAGCCTCCAACAGGGACATTCTGGCTTAAGTTGTCACTTCTTACATCCAGCCACAGTCTCTACTGAATTTACTTGGGTGTGAAGGGGCTTGTGTTTTGCTTATCAGCCTTGTTCAACAGGAGAAAGGGCCACTTAAAAAATAAAACCACCATCAAGCTGTCATTGATAGGTAATTTTAGCTTAGGTTTAGAAGCAAGCCCTGCAACAGGAACACTAGTACAAGTATGGAAAATTCTGCTCTAAACACTTGTCTTAAAAACAAAAATTTGTTCCAATGTGACTGATACATTAGGAAATGACTTGGGCATCATGCAAATTTCACATTTGCTTATGTGCCATTTTGTCTGAAAGAAATAGTAGGTGAACACATAAAAGTGCACCCAGCTGAATTGAGCTGCATTTACAAAATGCACACACATACACACACCTTGAACATCGACCAGCTACCTCAGTTCACCTTAGAAGCCACAACCATCCATATCTGGTGTTAAAATTTTCCTTTGGGTTTCTGACCACCTTCCTTCCACTCTTGCATGGTAAGTCACAAGCTGCAACTCTTCCAATGACCACTTCCACAAGCCACCTTCAGGGATTTTTCTAGGTAAAGTGCCATATCTATTTTTGTACTTATGCATTTTTAAAACGTACAATATGTGTAAAACTACAATTTTTATTAGGTTCCTATCTTATTTTTTATATATCACTACGTTTTTAAGTGTTGTGCCCCCAATCTCATTTATCCCACAAGCCCTGTGGTTTTTATTGCATAATTTTGCATAGCATGGTGATTTTCTAGAAACTCATTTGTCATGTTATAGCAGAACTGACTGTAGTTTATTTGAGAGGCAAGGAAATGCTCATAAGGAAATATAGAAGCAAGTAAGTGAGACAGGAAGGAAAGGCAGCCTATAAAGAGTGCATTGTCAAGCATATTATTACTGTGCATGACTAGAGTTTAATCCCACTGGGAAATTCTGGGAAATGGTGCAGGACATGGCTCAGATTTATCCCAGCTGAGAGGCGATGGAGCTGGGGTATTTATACACCAACTCCTCTTGGGTCCTGGTTGAGGGCTGCTCCTGGGGGTAATTCCAGCCTGAATGTCTGAATAAGAAGGACAGAACCATCCCTCATGGATCCCTCCTTCCTGAGTCCCCAGGAAGGCAATGAGATGTAAATAGATGGAAATCCCACTGGAACACACTGAAGTGGTAAGATCCAAGGGATGTGAGTCATCTTCTCATGAGCATCTGCCACCAAGGCAGAAAAGGGAAAAATACTGCAGAAGAAAAGAAGACAAGAGATGGGATTGCACATTTCAAAACCTCTTCCTGTAAGCCAGTGTTTTCCAAGCTTGCCCGGCACTAGGAATGACACAAGGTTTGTTAAAATACAGATTCCTGGGACCTACCCTACATCTATTGAATCAAATTCTCTAGAGGAAGGGCCTAAGAAGCTTTTTTATCACGAACAAACCTCTCCCCATCCCACTGCCAGCCTCCAAAGGTGACTGTCTTATCTGGCAAGCCTGGGAAACAATGCCAAACAAATAATACACTAGTTCTGCCAGATTCTGACTGGCCTCAGAAGTTCCTATACTATGTGACAGGGCAGAAGAGTGCCCAGAAATCACTATGGAGAGACCTACGGTGGTGCTCAGACCCTCTAGCCCCCAACTGCACCCACTATCAGAAAACAAGGAGGTGGCAGGCAGGCTATGGTCATTTGTCTCTTCCCTTAATCTTCAACGGCAGTAAGTGGCTTATAGAGAGCTCGAGGGGGCAGGCATGAGGGCCTCCCAGCCAAGGTCACATCCTGCCCACCCACAAGTAAGGTGACTTAAGGCCCCAGAATAGCTTCTCTCTTCCTAGAGATAACTCAGCTTCAGGAAATTGCTGCACATTTAATCTCCTAGAGCTTAAGGCCAAGGCAATCCCACCTCACCACCCATGGCTGAACACAGAACTGGAATTCTGCAGCCAGCCAGTCCATCTACAACCAGGGACAATCTCTTGTGCATCAGCCTCAATTCCTTATTTTTCCTTAACCCCAAATATGGCTCATTTCTGAGGCTGGTCAAATGAATAAAGCCCTCATCTATGAAACTGAATGATGGAGAATATTGCTTTAGAATTGATGAGTGAATAAGTCTATGTCTTCAGTTAAATAGGCCACTGAAGCCTTATGCCCACATCAAAAAATGTCCAGATATAAAATGTCAGAGTAATAAGGCTGGAGTTTATTTTTACATGTAACAATGTCTGAATCAGAAAGACAGAACCATCCCTCATGGATAAAGGGAAATGGAGAGACCAGCCACCCAGGCTACTTTGGGAAAATCTAAACAGCCTCACCACTCGATTTATAACCTCACCACTTAAGTACCAGCTCAGCTGCTGCTATAGGAACAGTGCTAACCTTGGGCATGGGTATGTATTGGCCATCCTGGGAAGCAATGCTTTCCCCGTTGTTCACTAGTAGTGGTTCACATTGAAATAATCTTCACATGACATCTTAGGAACAAATATTCCAACAAGAAAGCAGGAGGTAGGCATCTGCAGACCAGTAAATTCATGAGGTGGAATGAGACCTAGACTGGGAGGCTGTGTAAAGGCCCATGACCAATACTCAGGGAGAAGTGTGGTGGGCTCAGCCCTCCGAGGGAAAGCAAGGCAATTTGGAAAGTTCTAGAAAGGCACCCAGAATTCTGTGCCTAGCTCTTTCTGCTCACTTGATGTTTCACTTCCAGGGTGCTTAACTACAAAACAGGAGATGGTTCATACTATCCGAGATAGTGGGAAATAGAAGGAGATACTGAAAAAGAGAAATAAAATAACAGTTTCTAGTTGTAGTCAATGATAAGGTCACCAAGGATGAACAACTGTCGGGGATAAACCTCAAGGTAGACCCTAGGAGACAAGGGTACACATTTCAGGATTGAGAGCTTTTATGATGCTTATTCCACATAGTAACGTGCACTGACTAGAAAATGTTAGTAGAAAGTCACTGTGTGCTGGATTATATTTGCTGCATAAGCACAATGTAGAGACGCTGGAATTGTCTGCTGCTACTATTGTGGCTGCTGTTGTTACCCTTATTATGGCATGATAGCTGTAAAACTTCACTCCTTTATTACAACTAGCTTTTGATGTAAAGAAGGCAGTTTGCATGTGCCTGTTTTCTAACCATTTCTGATTGCTAAGTGGAGAGGCAACAAGGCCATAGAAGACCCAGTATAGGCCCTGGATTGTCTACCTTTAAGCTGTGTGACCTTGAGCAAGTTCCTTGACCTCTCTGAGTCCCAGTTTCTTCATTTGTAAAATGGAGATGCAAGTTATAAAGCTGGCTACCTCAGATAGTTGTTATGGCCAAGTGAAAACCCTATGTAAAAATATTTTTTAAGAGTAACATGCCATAGAGATTAAAATTACTTCTAACTACTGGGCCAGGCGTGGTGGCTCACGCCTGTAATCCCAGCACTTTGGGGGGCCAAGGCAGGTGGATCACCTGAGGTAAGGAGTTTGAGACCAGCCTGGCCAACATGGAGAAACCTCGTCTTTACTAAAAATACAAAAAATAGCCGGGCATCATGGCGGGTGCCTGTAGTCCCAGCTACTCTGGAGGCTGAGACACGAGAATCACTTGAACCTGGGAGGCGGAGGTTGCAGTAGGCCAAGAGCACACCACTGCACTCCAGCCTGGGCGACAGAGTAAGACTCTGTCTCATAAATACATAAATAAATAAATAAATAACTTCTAACTATTACCTGAAGTTCAAGAATAAAGAAGAATGCCTCCCAACAACACCATTTGCTGGAGAGCAGTGAATACTTTAAAGGGATTCTACCTGAACCCCATCATGCCTGCAGGACTTTCATTACCAAATGCTAAAGAGACTTTGTTATAAGCTAGTTCCCTAAGAGGGATTCCAGGGACAGTGCTGTATTATAGGAAGCAGCACCACATGGTGGTTACATGAAGGCTCTGGGTTTGAATCCTATCTCCAACCCTTACTAGCATACTTACCTTCTCTGTACCCACACTTCCACATGCTGACTTTCCTTGTATATGCCCAAAAGAAATGAAAACTAGTACTCAAGCAAATACACACACAAATGTTCACATGGCACTATTCACAATAGCCAAAAGGTAGAAGGAGCCCAAAAGTACATAAACAGATGAATAGATAAACAAAAGGTGAGCCAGGCACAGTGGCTCACTCCTGTAATCCCAGCACTTTGGAAGGCCGAGGCAGGTGGATAATTTGAGGTCAGGAGTTCAAGTCTAGCCTGGCCAACGTGGTAAAATCCCATCTAATAAAAACACAAAAATTAGCCGGGCAGTAGTGGCGCATGCCTGTAATCCCAGCTACTCGGGAGGCTGAGGCAGGAGAATCGCTTCAGCCTGGGAGGTGGAGGTTGCAGTGAGCCGAGATTGTGCCACTGCACTCCAGTTTGGGTGACAGTGAGACCCAATCTCAAAAACAAACAAACAAACAACAACAAAAAAGATAAACAAAAGGTAGTATATCCATACACTGGAATGTTATTCTGCCATAAAAAGGAATGAAATACTAATATCTGCTGTAATGTGAATGAACCTAGAAAACATTATGCTAACTGAAAGAAGCTGGTCACAAAAGAATGAATATTGTATGATTCCAGTTATATGAAATGTCCAGAATAGGGAAATCCATAGAGACAGAAAGTAGATTGGTGGTGGGAAGGGGCTGGGGGGAAATGGGAATGCTGGGGTGACTGTTTACCAGATATGGGATTTCCTTTTGGGGTGATGACAATGTTTTAGAACTAGAGGTGATGGTTGTACCACAGTTCATCACAATGGTTGTACCATTGTGAATGTACTAGATGCCACTGAATTGTTCACTTCCAGAATGGTTAATTTTGTTATGCAAATTTTGCCTCAATGAAAAAATATACAATTCCAAAATAATAATAATAACAATAACAACCTCAGGCTTACTATGAGGATTAAATGAGATAGCATATGCAAAACACTTAGCACTATGCCTGGCAGAGTAAACACCCAAGAAATGCTGTCCTTTATCATGCTTGCCCCCATCTTTCAGAGAAAGAAGATGAAACACCAAAGCCACAGTGTGAGAGATGAGCTAGGTTAAGACTGAATGTCATTCTTGACTCCTAATAAAAAGGGCTAATCGAATTTGTGCTCTAGAGACAGAGGAACACACACCGTTTGCTCACCTAATGCATCCAAAACTCTTTAGCAGTTTTGTCTATGTCTTGGGCAATATGCCAATAAAGAAAGTGATCAGACACCTCAGGTAAACAATGGTGAGAGGGGGCCAGGTCTTTACTAAAAATCTCCATTTGTAACTGAAAAATAAGCAACAGTGCCTTACGTTCTAAAAAGGAAAACCTTTTCTGGCAAGAAGCACAGAGAATCCCCAGAGGCAAAATTTTCTGGGAATATAAAAACACACCTGGGATGTCTTGCCATTCTTCATTTTTTCACTTTGATCTTCATTACAGTGGGGTGAGGTATGTTTTTTTAGGTATTTGTGTTTTTCCATCTCAAAGCAAAACTCCAGCACAAGTGAAGGGCGGGAAAGGTGTGACAGACAAGTTCACAGGAGCACCCAAGTTACAACAGAAAATATCTCACCACAGAAATACCCCAGATGTCAAAACATCAATAACATTATCTCTCCACTCATTTCATTATTGTTAATGATCCATGAACTATGTACACATTTATGAAGCCCATAATATATGGCATCTGAAGATGTCACCTTTTACAAAGGAAGAGTAGAAACTTTTGTCCTGTTTTTGTTTGTTGGCTACTTAGAGATTGTTTGCTTTAGCAAGAAGCCTAATAAGACTGGCCATTGGGATTGTAATACAACCCAGATGCATACTGGAAAAAATCTGTCAACTACAAAAGGTAGTAAGGAATCTGAAAAGTAGACACTTCAAACTATACTCCATTTTGCAAGATTAGTCATCTAATCTGACTGGTGTTTTTTTCCCCAGCCTTAAATGTGGCAGGGGGAAGGTATGTCACAGATTTATGCCCTAGAAGCCAGTGAACCTGAAAAATCCCCCAGTGGATTAAGTAGCTACATCTACTTAACAAAATCTACTTTCCAACTGGAACCTAGCTGCAAGGGAGTCGCAAAACATCATTTCTAGCTTTCCAGCCTCTCTAGCACATTACAGGAAGATATGCTGGAAGGATGTGAGAATAGATGCTAGAGGCCAATCCACTATCTTGTTGAGAATTTAAAAGGTGGACATTTCTGTAGTTACCCTCTCTCTCAAGGAATTACCAGCAGTCACAAGGAGAAAGAGGCAAAGATTCTAAGTCCCTGAAGTCTCTCAGTACCATCAGGACAAGTGCACCTGAATTAATTTATTTATTTATTTATTTATTTAATTTATTTATTTATTACAGAGTCTCACTCTATCGCCCAGGCTGGAGTGCAGTGGTGTGACCTCGGCTCACTGCACCCTCCACCTCCCAGGTTCAAGCAATTCTCCCTGCCTCAGCCTCCCGAGTAGCTGGGATTACAGGAGCCCACCACCACACCTGGCTAATTTTTGTATTTTTTAGTAGAGATGGGATTTTGCCATGTTGGTCAGGCTGGTCTTAAACTTCTGACCTCAGGTGATTTGCCCACCTTGGTCTCCCAAAGTGCTGGGATTACAGACGTGAGCCACTGCACCCAGCCAAGTGCACCTGACTTTAAGTGGGGTGTGTGTGAATAAGAGAAAAGAAAGGCAGCCTGTGGGTGCTGATTCTAGGACTGAGTGCTTTAGAAATGTGAGGTGACAAAGTTCTGACTTGGCTCTAACTTAAATTTCACACATGGCCTCTTATTTCCATATTCCTCGGTTCTATTTCTGTGGAATCCACAAAGTGAGGATTTGGCCGAGAGTCAGATGAGGAAGAATGATGCTGGGTGTGAGAATTAAATCTGATCATGTTGAAGAAAGCACCTGATGCTCAAATGTGATTCTTTTTCAGGGTATTAAGGGGGACTAGTGGGGAGAAGAAGGGAAAAGATCCTACATTCAGTCATCTTCCCTCCTCAGGCCCCAGCTCCCCATTACAGATGCACACACATGCATATACAGGCACATGCACACTCATACACACACATATCCACACAATATTTTCACCCTCACCCCTGCTGGAGACAGTGCAATTTAGAAAAATCAGTCGATCAATCAATCTTGAGTCAGGAAACCTGGTTTTGATTCTCTGTTCTCTCACTGCTTGGCTCAGGCAAGTCACTTTCCCTCTTTGAGCCTCTGCTTCCTCATATGGAAAAAAAAACAACACTGATCCCGATATCACTATTCATTATGCAGATTAAATAAGAAGGTGTAATCTGTATTCTATAAATTAAATCACAATAAAAATGACAGTCGTCATTTTAAATCAGTAAATATAACTTGTATCAGCTATTTCGGATGAGCAAAAGTTAAAAGCTTGGTAATACCTAAGGTTGTTGCAGGTTGGAAGGAAGAAGGTTCTCATACACACAGGGTAAAAAACACAAATGGTGCAACCTAATTGGAGGGCAATTTGGCAAACTTTTCTCCAGTTAGAAAACATATCACCCTTTGAACTGGCAATTCCACTGTATGGAATTTACTCCCAGACATAGCTGCAAAAGTAAGCCAAATTATATGTAAAAGAATACACAATGCAGCAATGTTGATAACAGAAAATGGAAAAACCTACATCTGTCATTGGGTACTGGTTCAATATATTATAAAGTTTTAAATATTCTGCATCTGATGAAAAAAATGAGTAGCTAATTTAGAACTAGAAAGATGTCTAAGGTTTGTTATTAAGGCAACTAAAAAACAAGATAATGAACATTGTGTGTAGTATGAGATAGATTGATTTACATTATATATATACATATATATTCACACACACACATAGGTAGTTGAATAAAACCTTTCTGAAATGATACACATGAACCTGTTAGCAGTGTTTATCTTTGGAGAGAAGACTAGAACTCAGGGGAGAGGAAGACTTTCACATTTCATTTTATTTTATTCCTTTCTTTAGAGTTAGGTTTTATTTTTAACAGTGTACATGTATTTTAATTTTTAATTCAAAATTACACACCATAAAAGAAAACTAGCAAGTGGAGTAAAGAAACCCTTTTTGCAAGTGGGCATTGTAAAAATAATAAATCAGCAAATGGAAACACTGCGTTGCCACATGTGGTGACCCAGCCCCAGTGTTTAGGGACATTGCTCTGTTAGCTGCCAGTCCTCTCTCTCCTGAACATCCTTGTCTTTGGGAATTATGAAAGGTAGAGGAAGAAGGGGAAAATAGAAATGGAAAGCCAAAGGAAATAAATACAGAAAAAGCCCAAGAATATATGGGAAGAAAAGATGATGTAAGAATTCTGAGGGTGAGAGAAAGTCAACGTTTGACCACATTCTCTAGCTGGCATGGAACTGAAGGGAGAGACAGCTTGAGGGTCAATTTCACATCTTTACATGTACAGTTTGTATTTGAGTGAATATTTTCACCATAAGGATGGCTGCGGGAGAAGTATACATATCTTGTTAGCTGAGAATCTCAAGAGGTGGTAGATATGTAATCTTTTTACAGAAGACTCCTGTTGTTCCTAATATTTATACAGCTATATATACACAGATGGGTACCAGCACAAAAGAGGAAAACTTTCACATCTCTGCAGATTCAAAGCTGTAGAAACCACTTATAAAAATGTGTCAGCCAGTGTGCCCCTAGTGTCTTTCAGAAGCCTGGTTGTAGGGGATGCTAATAAAATGCTGCTCAAAGAGTAGATTTCCTGGTAAGACAAGGACGGTAAACACTTGAATAATCAACGTTGAATTGGTTTCCCAATTGCAGAACAACTAGGTTCTTCCAACATGTTCAGTGTACTATGATTCCTGAAAAGGGTGAGATGTGATATGCAGTGTTTCCCAGACTTCCTGTCTGGGGAATCCTTTCTTTCAAACATGGCACTGCATTGGTGGGTCCTGGAATGTGCTTTGGGAAGTCAATTCATTCAAGGGTTGTTTCTCCTCCTCAGTGTTGAGATCACAGAATGGCTGGGCATGGGACTTAAGAGTTATGCACAGAATATTGTACCCAAAATAATTATTTCAACACATGGATCAGGACAAAAATGATAAAAGCCAGGTGTTATGGCCTATAAAACACCCTGAAATTATCGCTGTCCCCCATGATATTAGTCCTGGAATGAATTCAGAAGTTATACATTTCAACTCCTTCATTGTACAAATAAAGAAATGGTATCCCAGATAATCCTCAACAGAGAGAAAACAGTGCTAGTGGTTCTGAGCTGGGACTCTGGAGCCAGAATGAGTAGGTTCAAACCCCAGCATTTTACAGGACCTTGAGTAAGTTACCTGACCTCTCTGGGCCTCTATTTCCTCATCTGTAAAATGAAGATAGCAGTAGTCTATATCACATAGGATTGCGATACGGATTAAGTGGGTTTGTAGCTGTAAAGCACACAGGACATGACCTGACACATAGTAAGTACCATATAAATGTTTCTTTAAGCAAAATAAAGTCACTGGGATCTTGAGGTCCTAAAGTGGGGTATCCTCACTCCAACATTATCATTTTTATACAACACTTTCACTGTAATCAAGCAGTAATTTTAAAAAAGTGAAATGAAAAGGATAATGGTTTGGCCATCATCAAAAAGCCAGTGTTAATGGGAGGTTAACAGGCCCATCATTGCCAGGGCAAAACCCAAGAATTCAAATAACACTTTCCCTTCTAGAAACACATGTTGTGTCATTTTAAAATTTATAAGGGCCAGGAAGGCAAGGGATGCACTGATATTTTTTTCTTCGCCAGCCTTAAGGTTCTAGAAAGATTAGGTCATTTTTAAAGAGGATGTTCACAGTGTGCATTGGGGGCTATGGAGGTGGAAACTGCAGACTCAGGATACTGGAGGCACAAGAGAGGGAAGAGTTGAAAGTGGGATGTATAGAAACTCAAAGGAAAACAGGGTGTGTTTCTGACAGGTAAATGGATAAAGCTGGGATATAAAGATGGGCTCAGGTCCCCCTCTTTAATTTGTTCTAAAGCAGAAGCATCAGGCAGACTAGAAAACCCTGACTTCTTTTTTTTTTTTTTTTTTTTGAGAAGGAGTCTCACTGTTTCACACAGGCTGGAGTACAGTGGCGCCATCTCAGCTAACTGCAGTCTCCGCCCCCCAGGGTTCACACCATTCTCCTGCCTCAGCCTCCTGAGTAGCTGGGACTACAGGCGCCTGCCACCTCGCCCAGCTAATTTTTTGTATTTTTAGTAGAGACGGGGTTTCACCGTGTTAGCCAGGATGGTCTCGATCTCCTGACCTCGTGATCCGCCCACCTCGGCCTCCCAAAGTGCTGGGATTACAGGCGTGAGCCACTGCGCCCGGCCTAACCCTGACTTCTTAAATGCAGATTGTTCTTAAGTCAAATGGCATTAGTTGCCTTGTGCTGGCAGTTGAGTTTCAGCCTGAATGCTGAAATGCACATTTGTTAACTAGAGCATGGAGAAGGTTCCAGGCAGAAAAGGGGCATGGAAGGAGGAGAATAAATGGAGAGGGAGAGGGCAGTGTCTGTCCACTGCCCTTCACTATCCTGCTCCAACTGCAGAGATTAAAGCTGGGCAGAGTCAATGAACTGCCCAAGAGATCGTGTTCACGTGACCTTCCTGTAAAACTAGCCCCTCCCAAGCTTTGGAAGGAAACTTCCAAATATTCAACAAGGAGAAGGGAGCATTAACCAACGCAGGAAGAAAAAAATGGAGGAGACCCGAGGAGACGAATAGGCCCTTTTTTCCCCGAGTGTACACAAGCTGCAATTTAGAATAGTGCTTAAAATGTTGGCTTGTCGTATCGAACATTGAGGTAAATAAAAAGAATTAACTGAGTTCAATGGACTCTCCAACAAACAATTGAAACTGGAAGCATAAACGTCAGAAGTAACCCCATGGGGAAACTTTTCTTTGAAGATGTGCCAAAGACTCTTAATATTCCCAAGCAAGTTGGCCTAGAGCTCCATTTTCTCACAAGGATAGTGATCATGTTTTCCATGAACCCCAAATCTATATACTTGGTTTCTCGCTGAAAGGGAATATCTGAAATCATCACTGTCCTGGAACATTGAAGACTTGTTGTTACCCAGCCCACACATCTTTTTGTTTGTTTGTTTGTTTGTTTTTGAGACAGGGTCTTGCTCTGTTGCCCAGGCTGGAGTGCAATGGGTGTAATCATGGCTCACTGAAGCCTTGACCTCCCGGACTCAAGCGTTCCTCCCATTTCAGCCTCCTGAATAGTTGAGAATATAGGCGCCCACCACTATGTCTGGCTAATTTTTATAGAGATGGGGTTTCCCCCATGTTGCTCAGGCTGGTCTCAAACTCCTGGGCTCAAGCAATCCTCCTGCCTCTGCCTCCCAAAGTGTTGAGACTACAGGTGTGAGCCACTGTGTGGGCCCCACCCACACATCTTGACCTTCTCTTATTTCCACCTTGGCTATGGTCTCAAGGAAGTAAGTCCTTCTAAATATCCTAATCCCCCCACTTTTTTTTTCTTCTTGGGATAGGGTCTTGCTCTGTCACCCAGGCTAGAGTGCAGTGGTACAATGACGGCTCACTGCAGCCTCAACCTCCCATGCTCAAGTGATTCTCCCATCTCAGCCTGGGCCCACAGGCAGGCACCACCACACCTGGCTGATTTTTTTTCTAGAGACAGGGTTTTGCCATGTTGTCCAGGCTGGTCTCAAACTCCTGGGCTCAGGAAATCCTCCCTCCTCAATCTCCTAAAGTGCTGGGATTACAGCTGTGAGCCACCCTGCCTGACCTGATCCCTTTCTTGATCTCCTCAAGAAGGGCTATTAGCTCTGTCTATTCTGACCTCCCCATAAATCAGAAATGCGGCACAACTTTTAAAGAAAGCTCTAATAATAGATGTCACTTATTGAGTATTTACAACATGACAGGCAATTTATACAACACTATTTCACTTAATCTCTCAAATAACCCTTTAAAACAGGTACTATTATCCCCACTTTCAGGTGAAACAATTGAGTCTGGGAGCAGGTAAGGGACTCAACTAAGAAAGCTCGCACAGCTGATAAGCACTGGAATCAAGATTCAAACCCCAGTCTGCCTAACGCAAAAGCCCCACACACTTGTCCCTATTCCATGCTACCTTGAACCCTTGTCATTCTCTTCTGAGGGAGCATCTGACAGTATGTGCAGAGGCGTAAAGTCTTCCATCAAGGCACCGCTTGAAGCTCATAAAGTCCTTTCCCTAGCTTCACATAGAAAAGGAGGCACAGACCTAGCTATTGATTGCTCCTGCTGCTTGATCAGAGTGGAACTTCTAATCAGACACCCCAGGAGGAAACGTGGCCAGACATTACAACCGGCAACAATGGGATCACAGCCAGGGCATCTCTATGAATCCTTCCCTCCTCCTCGACAACCTTCAGAAGACAAACAAATGATAAGACACAATCAGAATCAAGGAAGGCTCCCAGCAAAATCAAACCTGACCTCAGCCTAACAAACATTCACTTCAATCATCTGGGTTCTCCAGCTTTATGGCTTAAGGAAGCAATTGCATCCAACACTCCTGTGTCTGCTGTTTGCTCTCCATGCCTTAAAGCCCCAGCTTGTGAATCATCTCTAGAAGCCCAGACTGGGAAAGGTACTGGCCTTCCTTTCCCATCTACTAGGGGATTAATTTCATCATGCCACTTATCCTGGTTATCAGTTCACACATGTGCCTCAGAATGCTTCTCAACATAAAATCAAAGTGGTTTACAGGCACGGAGGAAGTCCCAGACTCAATTCCAGGATTAAGATTAAAACAGCAAAATATACTCAGACCTGTAGCCAGAAGAAACATGCATTATTAAACATAGTCATTTTATAGCACTCCATACCCATGGATGTCATGCTTGTTATTTGACTATCCACATGAAGCCCATCTCCTTTCAGAGCCCTGCATGGCAATGTGTGAGAGCTGAAAGTTCATCTCCTTTCAGAGCCCTGCACCCAGGACAGGGTGCCCCACCCAGATCCCCTTTACCAGGCCTGTGTAGCTATTCTCCAGATACTGTGAGTGGTGGCTGCTAGTGTCTCACAACTACTCACTTCTCAGGAGAGTTCTCCTTGGCTGATGAGAGCCACCTTGCCTGGAAGGTAAGTCACTCCTTTCCCATGACAAAAGCTCTCTCCCTGCAGATAAAAGCAAAGCTAGGCTCCATCTGAGACCACATTCCAGCTCAGCAGTGTCCTGTGCCCCATTCAGCTTCCTTCATACTCTTACAGGTTTCCCCCGAGAACTCTCTCCCAATAAATCACATGCACTAGAATCCCTGTGTCGGGTGCTGTCTCTAGGGAACCCAATCCAAGACACAGAGTTGGAAGCAAAGATAAGTTCAAGAGTAAAACCTGCAATAAGGCACCCCATGATAGCGAGATTCTGGATTTAATGCAGTTAGTGGTGTGTTGTGCTTTCAAAAAGGGGCAAAATAAAGTTCTATTTAGGGGAAAGTGGATAGAAGAATTGTGTAGGGGAAGGTGAGGCTGGACTGGGAAATGGCAGGCAACCCTGTGTCAGCAAGTGATGCAGGGAGGAAGACAGTAAGTCCCTGAATCCCCAGTATTCTTCTGACCCAATCTCCCCAAATAGGCCAATGAAAGAGTGCCAACTCCCCCAGGAGATTCCTGGAGTATCCTAGCCAACCATAGGACCCAGAATCATCCCCATGAATATTTAAGCCAGAGAGGTCCACTGCCACCAGAAACTGCAGCCAGTGCTAGAACAGATTTTGATCACATAGTCAGACTTCAGGAACTCCTGGCCAGGTAGCTATGAAGACTTGCCCAATTTTTCATTGACCTCATGGCATGGCATTTTACTTGCACACTATGAGGGAAGTTTACTGTATTATGTTTAAGGTTGTTAAATTCAAAGTGGATAACAATTATAACCCCATCAATTTTTATCCATGAAATTTTCTAAATCTGCACCAATACAGGGAGAGGGTTTAACATAAGTTTTCAGCATGTGAGCAGCTTAAAAAACCTCACTCAAGTGTCCAGAATGTCCAAAGAGAGAGGATATTATGGCTAGAAGATATTTATTTCTACACAGCTATAGCTTGATTAAGGTCAAGGCTAGGATCTCTTTGATGTTTCTCCACAATAACTCTGATCTAACCATCATGGAAGTATGAGTTTGGGCTGAGCATCTTGTTTTTCCAGATGCTCAGGGCACTATCATATTGGACCTGTGGCTAAATGGAAGGTATAGCAACATCATCGCAACAAGGCTTGTATCATTTTCTACCCCCAAACCTAGACATCACAGATAAGCACCACATCATGCCATGAAATGAATGTTAGACTATACAAACAAGAATGAATGGCAACAACCTCTTGACTGCAACACCCTGAATTGCAAAATCATGTGGTGCTGGATGCCCCAAGTTTTTAGTTACACTTTGTGAGAACAGTTCCTACTCCATGACTTTTGGGCGAGGCAAAATTTTTACCAGGGGATGAATCAGATAGAGGCAGGTGTGGGAGGCCATGAAAGGGATATCTCTCGACAGATCCCTTTGAGATGCCCGCAGGGACAAGATCCATCAAGTTTAGGTGAGATAATGCCACAGGCACAGGAGATCTCATACCCTGCTGGTGGCATTTCCATTGGAAAGACCACATTGGAGAATAATTTGGTAATATCGAGAAAGCTGAAGAGGAACAAACTTTTTGGCCCAGAAACTTCATTTCTAGTTATATGACCTAAAGCAATGGCTGTCAATGCTGGTAGCACATTGGAATCATCTGGGGAGCTTTAAAAATATACAGGTGCCTGGGCTTCACCTTAGTGATTCGGATTTAATTGGTCTGGGTGCAACCTGGCAGTGGGACTTTTCAAAGATCCCTAGGCAATTCTTATGTGTACAAAAGATTGAGATCCACTGCCCTAGAGACCTTTTCCCCCATGTGCCATAAGGACATTTGACATAATTATTTATGGCAGCACTGTTTGCAGGAGCAAGAAATTGGAAGTAACCTAAATACCCATCAATAGGAGCATGCATAAATAAATTGTACTGTATTCATTTAATAGCATTCCTCAGGGCAGTTAAAGATGAATACAGTACACCATGTGTATCGATATGTTTACATCATAAAGCAAGTTACAGAATGACACACACATTATATGAGCTCTGCAAAATTTAAAAACATGTTAATACTATTATTGAATATATACATACATAGTAATAATATTAAAACATATCGAGGTGAAGAAATACAAAAGTTAGAATAAAAGTTAACACTGGGGAAAGGACAGAATTAGATTAGGATGGGAAAGCAGGGGCTTTCAATTCTAACTAACATTTTATTTCTTTAAACACAAAGCAGGCATGGGAGAAATGTTAGCTTTGGTAGAACTGAATGGTTGATACATGACTGTTATGTCATTCTCTGAAAGCTTGCATAATAAATATTTAAAGCTACAGAATATAAAAGTGATCAAGCAGATAAAGTGACTCAACATATACATAAACCTCAAATTCATCATAAACTCAACAGTACAGAGGACAGAGGTAGCAACTCCTTAAAAGAAACCAAACACAACCTTGAAGACCTTTTACTATTTGGGCTTTATTAAGTCCTCAGAAAAACTCCAAGGCATTAGTTGCATGCTATCAAATGCTGCCGTGTGTATTTAAAACAAAAAGGCACCTGTCAAAGGGAATGAACAGGGTACTGTACATTTTGCATGTTCCCATCCATTCAGCAAGCATTTCTTTTATGAGAACCTATTGTGCACCCAACCCTGAATGAGGTGTAGGGTTTCCCTTTTATCTCATCCCAGTCATGAACCCAAATAACCATGAGTTTCTTTTTTCATTGGTAAAAGTTTGCAAAACTGCTATGAACCACAGACACAATTTTTCTTCTGCCAGGGTTTTCCCATTTTAGTTTAAGGGCATCAGATGTCTCCAATTATCTACATAGAGGGTTGTGGAATGAACGACAGCAAAAAAGAGTCCTGCAAACAAACTTACTTTTAACAGAGAAATATCTATGGAAAGCAGGATCCCGGGAGTGGAGGGAGGGCAGTGGATAGAGGAAGACAACAGTCCTGCAAAATCCAGCAAATTGGGAGAGGGTTTTGCAAAATAACAAAGGTTGAAATTATTATTTTAATTAGAGCTGATTACGTAGTATCTAGAAGAAGAACGGGTGGTGTATTCTAGTCCTTTGGGTCTATCAGCTTGTTGCCAAACCAGTTCTCCTGGCAGGACATTTGGCAGTGCTCTTTTTGACATCTGCTTGCCAAGATATTCACTGACACAGTCCTTTGTTGAATGACTGGAGCTTTGGTCTTTGTGTCCCCAAATCAGCAGGAGTTTCTATCTGGGTCTCAAATGCATAACTGGACAAATCTAAACCACTCTCTCTCACCTTTACACACTTCTGAGCTTTTCCTTTTTTATCCTGGAAAGTGGTCAAAAACGGATTGCTGTCAAGCCTGTTTGAGGTGGGTGGGGGGGGGGGGGGCAACTAGGAGATGGGTGTCACCAAAGAAACAGGCTAAATCAGGGGTCCTTGGAGGAGGAAAATTCAATGGCACAAACCTAGTTCCAAGAGTGCACCCATACCTAGGAATAAAAGATTCTGTGCTGCCCTGGGCCTGTTCCCCTAGATACATTCCTCACCTTCTACTGCTTTGCTTACCCCTGCAGGCTGCATATCCCAGGTCTACTGGCTTCTAGCTGGGCTCAGCCAAGAGGAGGCACCCAGAGGAGGTTGGAGGGCAGGAGGAAGGGAAAAGGTAGGGTATTTCCTCCCTTCACTCTTAGAGACCATGGCCATGTATCCTCTGGGGTTTCCACTCCCTCCAGGCTGGCTTACCATTGTTCCAGCCTTGCCAGAGTGTCACCAGCCCTTAGGTTCTGGTAGCTTGGCCCCTTCCCTATGTCCCTCCAGCTTGAGAGAGGTAGCAGGTTACTACCATTGATAAACTCCAGGTTACCTCACCATTCTCTGTGTGACTTCTCAGCTCTTCCATCATCAGTGGAGCCAATTCCTTATATTAAATTCCCTCTGTGTGAAATATCTGCAGTAGTTTCATTTTCCTGGTTAAACACTCAATGGTACAGATACTTTGAGACAGCTGTGTGCCAATGGGTTTACAACTGGCTTCTAAGGTACTCTTGGCTGAAATATGCCAATAGGCATTTAGTTTTGACTGAGAAGACCTAGCCTCATATCCTTACCTTCAGGCTGCCTAGAAGCATGATACTGGACATTCATACAACCTTCCTAAGCCCCTGTTTTCTCATTTTTAAAACTAGAGATAATGGTGTCTACCTTACTGGATTCTGAGAAGCTTAGATGAAATTATGTATATGAAAGAATACATCTATATATCTCTACAATGCGAAACAGATCTATACAAGTATTACTGTGCTACCAACAATATTATTATTATTAAGTTTTTGGTCTAAAAGTAACATTTTTATAAAAATGATTCATTTTATAAATATAAAATGTTTGCTTTTTCCTATCCACTCATCTCTAAAGGGCAATTTTTATAGGGTATTTTGAAGTGAATATTTCCCTGTCTTTTGTAGAAATGTTTACCATGTAAATACACAGCCAGGCCAAGATAGAAGTAGGATTACTAAGTTCTGTTGGGACAAGCCCCGGGTAAACACAGAGTATCATGTAATGGATGTGTGAGGCAAGGCTGGGGAGTGTTTGGAGGCAAGGGGAGAGGAGCATTCACCTGGGCTAGCAATATTCCCTGTAAGCATTAAAAAGCTTCAGTTCCGCTTCCCTGCCTCAGCCAGTTGTTTTGAATACCTCCAGATTAGAACAGCCAAATGTGAGTTTAGAAGAAGTGCCTCAATCTGTCCAACTGTTCTTGAGCTGAACTGACCCAACCTTGTTGGTCCATGGCTCCAACACAAAGAAGTGATTGTGACCATCAGAACTCTTAACACCCAAGGCCAAAGCAGGCACTTATCCATGGGATGTTATAATATTTCAATGGCTGGGAAGTCCCTTCCTCAATGGCATGCACATGCAAAACATTTTGGGTTTTTAAAAAATTCCCCCACTAGCCCTCTGATACCTACATCAAGGAAAACAATTTTATTCTACCATCAAGGACCCCCAGTTCTCAGGGAATGAAATGCTATGTGACTGTGATCTTGGCTGTTTTGCCTGGGAGCAGGATCTTATGGAAGAGGATCTGTGATGCCCCATAAGGAGAAGGATATCCCAGAAAAGGAGAAAGGGTGCAGAAGTTAATGGCTGGGAGCACCAAAGGTGAGCCTCGTACTTCACACTTTTTCCAAGTACTCTCCACAGTTATGATTAAACAGAAGGGGGTAGATTCCCAGACAAGTTTGGAGTCAGAAGTCAAAAATATCAAATGGCATTTGAAAAATGAACAAATGTCATTCCTTCATATTTTGGAAAGACAGCCATGTGGAATTAGTTCAAGAGTCATCCAGGGCCAGGCACGGTGGCTCATTCCTGTAATCCCAGCACTTTGGGAGGCCAAGGCAGATGGATCACTTGATCTCAGGAATTTGAAACTAGCCTGGCCAACATGGTAAAATACCGTCTCTACCAAAAATACAAACATTAGCTGAGTGTGGTGGTGTGCACCTGTAATCCCAACTACTGGGGAGACTGAGGCTGGAGAATCGCTTGAACCCAAGAGGCAGAGGCTGCAGTGAGCTGAGATTGCACCACTGCACTCCAGCCTGGGTGACAGAGTGAAATTCTGTCAAAAAAAAAAAAAAAAAAAAGTCATCCAGGACCTGCTCTGTACTTCACACCAGAGCCATTGCCTCATTTAATCTTCCCATAACCCTTGGAGCAATGTCTTATTCACCCACCTTTCAGATGAGGAAACAGAGGCCCAGAGAACCAAACTTCAGAACTAGGATCCCTAACTCACCAATGAGTGCATTCCTTTGCCCTGCCCTGCCCTCCTGGTTGGTAACATCTTGGAAATCAATGGAAAGTTCTTCCTGGTTGTCATTCTCTCCTTTGCAGGTTAAGGTGGCAAAGCAGTGCTCCTGAAACTGTTACGTAACTACAGAATCACCTAAAAATCTTGTTTAAATGCAGATTCTGACTCAGTAGATCGGGCGTGGGGCCTGAGATTCTGCATTTCTAACAAGCTTCTAGAAGATACTGATGCTGTGGTACAGGGACCCTACTTTTGAGTAGAAATAGCATACATCTCCATAACTTCCCTTTCCTCATTCACTTTCAATTCAGGGGGCCTAGCCACCCACTCATTCGAAATGTACTGAGTTTACTAAGCACCTACTATATGCCAGGCACTGTGCTGGGGGACTGGCGATGCAGTGGACAAGCAGACAAAGCCTTTTCCTTCATGAAGTTTACACTGCAGTGGAAAAAGACTGAAAATAGATGTGGAAATGAATAAATAAATAACGCAGCATCAGGTATGTGCTGGGAAGCATGGAATAGACCACGACTGAGGACAGGGAGGGGATTCTCTGACCCCAGTCCACACTTCAGGGACACTGACCCATGATCACTGGAAGCAAGCACCTCTAATGGCATTTCTAAATCAAGCCATCAGCAATCCACAAATACGTAATGGCCCACCTGCTATGTATAAGTCAAAGTATGGGATGAAACGATCCAGTGTCTAGGACTGAATTCAAAACAATATAGGAAGGGAAGTGGGTAAACGTATAGGTGAAACAATATTGGCTGTGAGTTCGTAATAGTTGAAGCTGGTTCATAGGTACCTAGGAAAGGTTCATCATATTGTTCCATTTATTATATATTTGACATTTTCCACAATAAAAAACAGAATTCAAGTATGTAAGTGGTTGGAACATAATATCTGCCCTCCAAGAACTTACAAGTCACCATGTAGCTTCATCCTATATCAGGGGACCTTAAGCTAGAATTTAGGGGGTCCAGAAACTTGGAAAGAAATTTAAAATTTTATTTTTAGTCGTCTCTAACTGAAATGTAGCATTCCTTTTAGTTATGATCATAGGCAACAAACCACAATAGTATGAACAGAACCTGTTACTCCATCACCAATAGAAAGACCTACAAAGAGACTTAGACTCCCACACAATAATAGTGGGGGACTTTAACACCCCACCGTCAATATTAGACCGATCAACGAGACAGAAAATTAACAAGGATATTCAGGACTTGAGCTCAGCTCTGGACCAAGCAGACCTCATAGACATCTACAGAACTCTCCACCCCAAATCAACAGAATATACATTCTTCTCAGCACCACATTTCACTTATTCTAAAATTGACCACATAATTGGAAGTAAAACACTCCTCAGCAAATGCAAAAGAATGGAAATCATAACAAAGAGTCTCTCAGACCACAGTGCAATCAAATTAGAACTCAGGATTAAGAAAGTCACTCAAAACTGCACAACTACATAGAAACAGAACAACCTGCTCCTGAATGACTAATGGGTAAATAACGAAATTAAGGCAGAAATAAAGATGTTCTTTGAAACTAATGAGAACAAAGACACAATGTACCAGAATCTGTAGGACACAGCTAAAGCAGTGTTCAGAGGGAAATTTATAGCACTAAATGTACACAGGAGAAAGGAGGAAAGATCTAAAATCGACACCCTAATATCACAATTAAAGGAACTAGAGAAGGAAGAGCAAACACATTCAAAAGCTAGCAGAAGGCAAGAAATAATGAAGATCAGAGCAGAACTGAAGGAGATAGAGGCATGAAAAACCTTTCAAAAAAATCAGTGAATCCAAGAGCTGTTTTTTTAAAAAAGATCAACAAAATAGATAGACTGTAAGCCAAACTAATAAAGAAGAAAAGAGAGAAGAATCAAATAGACACAATAAAAAATGATAAAGGGGATATCACCACTGATCCCACAAAAATACAAATGACCATCAGAGAATACTATAAACACTTCTATGCAAACAAACTAGAAAATCTAGAAGAAATGGATAAATTCCTGGACACATACACCCTCCCAAGACTAAACCAGGAAGAAGTCGAATCCCTGAATAGACCAATAACAAGTTCTGAAATTGAGGCAGTAATTAATAGCCTACCAACCAAAAAAAAAAAAGCCCAGGACCAGATGGATTCACAGCCAAATTCTACCAGAGGTACAAAGAGGAGCTGGTACCATTCCTTCTGAAACTATTCCAAACAATAGAAAAATAGGGACTCCTCCCTAACTCATTTTATGAGGCCAGCATCATCCTGATACCAAAACCTGGCAGAGACACAACAAAAAAAGAAAATTTCAGGCCAATATCCCTGATGAACATCGATGCGAAAATCCTCAATAAAATACTGGCGAACCGAATCCAGCAGCACATCAAAAAGCTTATCCACCATGATCAAGTTAGCTTCATCCCTGGGATGCAAGGCTGGTTCAACATACCCAAATCAATAAACGTAATCCATCACAAAAACAGAACCAATGACAAAAACCACATGATTATCTCAATAGATGCAGACAAGGCCTTCAACAAAATTCAACACCCCTTCATGCTAAAAACTCTCAATAATGTTGATGGAACGTATCTCAAAATAATAAAAGCTATTTATGACAAACCCACAGCCAACATCATACTGAATAGGCAAAAGCTGGAAGCATTCCCTTTGAAAACCGGCCCAAGACAAGGATGCCCTCTCTCACCACTCCTATTCAACATAGTATTGGAAGTTCTGGCCAGGGCAATCAGGCACGAGAAGCAATAAAGGATATTCAAATAGGAAGAGAGGAAGTGAAATTGTCTCTGTTTGCAGATGGTATGATTGTATATTTAGAAAATCCCATCGTCTTAACCCAAAATCTCCTTAAGTAGATAAGCAACTTCAGCAAAGTCTCAGGATACAAAATCAATGTGCAAAAATCACAAGCATTCCTATACACCAATAACAGACAAACTGAGAGCCAAATCATGAGTGAACTCCCATTCACCATTGCTACAAAGAGAATAAAATACCTAGGAATACAACTTACAAGGGATGCGAAGGACCTCTTCAAGGAGAACTACAAACCACTGCTCAAGGAAATAAGAGAGGACACAAACAAATGGAAAAACATTCCATGCTCATGGACAGGAAGAATAAATACCATGAAAATGGCCATACTGCCCAAAGTAATTTATAGATTCAGTGCTATCCCCATCAAGCGACCATTGACTTTCTTCACAGAATTAGAAAAAACGACTTTAAATTTCATATGCAACCAAAAAAGAGCCCGTATAGTCAAGACAATCCTAAGAAAAAGAACAAAGCTGGAGGCATCATGCTACCTGACTTCAAACTATACTACAAGGCTACGGTAATCAAAACAGCATGCTACTGGTACCAAAACAGATATATAGACCAATGGAACAGAACAGAGGCCTCAGAAATAATGCCACACATTTACAACTATCTGATCTTTGACAAACCTGACAAAAACCAGCAATGGGGAAAGGATTCTCTATTTAGCAATTGGTGTTGGGAAAACTGGCTAGCCATATGCAGAAAACTGAAACTGAACCCCTTTCTTACACCTTATACAAAAATTAACTCAAGGTGGATTAAAGACTTAAACATAAGACCTAAAACCATAAAAACCCTAGAAGAAAACCTAGGCAATACCATTCAGGACACAGGCATGGGCAAAGACTTCATGACTAAAACACCAAAACCAATGGCAACAAAAGCCAAAATTGACAAATGGAATCAAATTAAACTAAAGAGCTTCTGCACAGCAAAAGAAACTATCATCAGAGTGAACAGGCAACATACAGAATGGGAGAACATTTTGGTAATCTATCGATCTGATAAAGGGCTAATATCCAGAATCTACAAAGAACTTAAACAAATTTACAAGAAAAAAAACAACTCCATCAAAAAGTGGGTGAAGTATATATACAGACACTTCTCAAAAGAAGACATTTATACGGCCAACAAACATATGAAAAAAAGCTCATCGTCACTGGTTATTAGAGAAATGCAAATCAAAACCACAATGAGATACCATCTCACGCCAGTTAGAATGGCAATCATTAAAAAGTTAGGAAACAACAGGGCCGGGTGCTGTGGCTCATGCCTGTAATCCCAGCACTTTGGGAGGCCGAGGCAGGCGGATCACAAGGTCAGGAGTTCGAGACAATCCTGGCTAACATGGTGAAACCCCATCTCTACTAAAAATACAAAAAAAATAGCTGGGCGTGGCAGCGTGCACCTGTAGTCCCAGCTGCTGGGGAGGCTGAGGCAGGAGAATGGTGTGAACCTGGGAGGCGGAGCTTGCAGTGAGCCAAGATCGTGCCATTGCACTCCAGCCTGAGTGACAGAGCAAGACTCTGTCTCAAAAAAAAAAACAAAAAAAAAAGTTAGGAAACAACAGATGCTGGAGAGGATGTGGAGAAATAGGAATGCTTTTACACTGTTGGTGGGAGTGTAAATTAGTTCAACCATTGTGGAAGACAGTGTGGCAATTCCTTAAGGATCTAGAACCAGAAATATCATTTGACCCAGCAATCCCATTGCTGGGCATATATCCAAAGGATTATAAATCATTCTATTGTAAAGACACATGCACATGTACGTTTATTGCCACACTGTTCACAATAGCAAAGACTTGGAACCCACCCAAATGCCCATCAGTGATAGACTAGATAAAGAAAATGTGGCACATATACACCACAGAATACTATGCAGCCATAAAAAAGGATGAATTCATGTCCTTTGCAGGGACATGGATGAAGCTGGAAACCATCATTCTCAGCAAACTAACACAGGAGCAGAAAACCAAACACCACATGTTCTCACTCATAAGTGGGAGTTGAACAATGAGAACACATGGACACAGAGAGGGGAACATCACATACCAGGGCCTGCCGAGGGGTGCAGGGCTAGGGGAGGGATAGCATTAGGAGAAATACCTAATGTAGATGACGGGTTGATGGGTGCAGCAAACCACCATGGCACATGTATACCTATGTAACAAAACTGCACATTCTCCACATGTATCCCAGAACTTAAATTATAATTAAAAAAAAAGAAAGAAAGAAAAAAAGAAAACACAGATATTTTCACATCACAGAAACAGTTGTTTCAGATATCTGGAAATAGTACAACTTTAACACTTCAACTAGATCTTGATAATTCGTGGGTTAATAAGAAGCACATATTTTACTATATCACAAATTCATATTTGCATAACTGAATTTACATAGTAACTGTAGGTCCTTTGTAATTCTACATATTTTCAAACCTCAGTCTGAGAAGAGTCCAGATTTCACCAGCCTGCCCCAGGGGTCCATGGCATAGAAAAAGTTAGAAATGCCGGCTCTAGTTTCCAGGTCTAGGTCAAGTTTCTGGACGTGGTGATTGCATACTTCCATCGCCCCTGTAACCCCACAGGAGGCCTCTCCTGCCTGTAGCTGTGGAACGTCTCCCATCCCTTCCCCCACCAAAAAATGCAGGTCCTTCAGCCCTCAAGCCCAAACGTCACCCTGACTGGAGGGCTCAGAATGGGGGAAAGGGAGCTGGAAGCATCTGGAAATTTCCAGTGTCTTGAAGATAAGCCCTGACTCTAGTATGACAGAATTCAGGCAATGAGGTAAGAAATGTTGGGCAGTGGGCCAAATAAAATGTAACATTCTCTGCTTGTCCTTTCTGGCTCATTTGTGCCTTATCTATGGGAATCTCTACCCGTAGCGGAAACTCCTGAATGACAGTTGTGTAGCCATCAGATTCTGACAGAAGCGAGGCGGCGAGGTGGGAGGAAAAGGCAGGCAGGTGGGATGCCGGCAGGATACAGGTGAGGAGAAACACAGTAATAGGATTTTTGCTGGTTTTGAGACTTGTTTAAATTGGTTGCAAGAATGGGAGCATATATTGGCATAAACCCCCACCCCCTGCCCCCCACTACACGGTAGAGGGCAGCAAGCACAAGGTTATGTTCAGAGCTGTCAATCCGCACTTTTTATTTTGGTGTTGGGAACTCCTGACTCCCTGGCACTCCCCACACTGGGGGCTTTGGATCCTGAAAATATTGCTCACATTGAGACACTTCCATAAGTGTCTGCTTTCCACCAGAGTTCAGGAGATAGAGCCTTGTGGCTTGGGTACACCTGTTAAAGAGTTCCCTTCGCTTCCCCTTGCCTTTCATCCAGGACTAAAATTACAGCCACTGAGCTGGTCTCGCCCTTCTGAGCCTGTAACCTGACACATAGGACAGCCAAGGCTGTCCCAGCATTCAGTAGAGGAAGAAAGCAAGGGCGGGTGCATCAGGGAGAGAAGGGGACACTCAGGGACATGCCATGTCATGAGAAACTAAGGCCTTGGAGACCGTGAGAACTAGAGCACAGCTATCTTGCCATGACATCAATCCCATTCCAAGGAACAAGGGCACAAATCCTCCAGCCAGAAAATACATAAATAAGTAAAGTAAAAGGCTGCGTTGGAGGGTGGGCGCCCTAAATTAGAAGCCTCCCAAGGCCCAAAGGCAGAGAAAAACCCTGGATAACTGCTGAGTTGCTCCTCATTCACAAGAGTGGAATTCCTGCTAGAAGCAAGGCTCGGGACTCCATGTTGGCTCAGTCACTTCCCAGCTGTGTGACTTGGGCAAGTTCCTTAACCTCTCTGAGCCTCAGTGTCCTCGTGCTTAGTAAATGGAAATAGCCTATCCCGGCTTCCATGAAATATTAAATGAGACATTTGTGCTAGCATTTTGCAAACTTCAAAGTGCCCCAAAGTTGTTTAGCATGCTTCTTGCTTTCGGGAGCAGGAGAGTAGAGTGGCTAAGAGAGTAGGCACTGGGGCTGGACTAACTGGGTGTGAATCCTGGTTCCACTGCCTCTTGGATGTGTGCCCTGCAACAACTTCATCAGTCATTCTGTGCCTCAGTTTTCTTATCTGTAAAATGGAGCTTAACCATAGCAGCACCTACCCCATTAGGTTGTTATGGTGGTTAGATAAGTTTATTGGAAAATGTTCTAAGCATGGAAAATGCTTAGAACAGTGCCTGGCACACAGTAACATCCAATAAACGGTAGGTAGTTTGTTTATTGCTCATTTATTATTGTTGTTGCTTATTATTGTTCAGTGATAACTAATTTCCCTCCTGGTCCCATTGAAGGCAAAGTATATTTTACTATTTATTGTTTTGGGGCTTGGCCATATAACTTGCTCTGTCTGATGGGATGTTGGCAAATACGATGTGAGCTGAAGCTTAAAATGTGCTTGTTCTGTGGGGCTTGTCCTCCTGTGCTTCTGCCATTGCCATAAGAAGAACATGCCCTGGAGAGCCCACTGTCCCAGAAGCACAAAAGCCATGTGGAACAGACTGGAACCAAACCTGAAGATGAGAACCAAGCGCAGCCTACATTAGCTAATCAATGCACAGACCTGCAGCTTGAAGCAGCGTCACCATGGCTGATCTGCAAAACTGAAAACATGACAATAGATACTTGCCACTGAATTTTAGAGTTATTTGTTATACAGCAATGAGTGACCAATAGCTACTGTTATTTTTACCATCTAGCTACAGCTTGTATACTTTGAGGTTGTAATGTTAAATCTCAAAAGTCACTCCATTCCATTTCTGGCCAACTCTCATTATTTTTTTATTTTTTATTTTTTGAGACGGAGTCTCGCTCTGTCGCCCATGCTGGAGTGCAGTGGTGCAATCTCGGCTCACTGCAAGCTCCGCCTCCCGGGTTCACGCCATTCTCCTGCCTCAGCCTCTCCGAGTAGCTGGGACTACAGGCGCCCGCCACCACACCCGGCTAATTTTTTGTATTTTTAGTAGAGACGGGGTTTCACCATGGTCTCGATCTCCTGACCTCGTGATCTGCCCGCCTCGGCCTCCCAAAGTGCTGGGATTACAAGCGTGAGCCACCGCGCCCAGCCTCAACTCTCACTATTGAAAGAAACAACAGGAGGAATTGTTGTCTTTTCCTTGTAGGATACATAAAACGAGCATCTGTTCACTCACTCAACTACCATTTACTGAGCACCTACTACATGCAGACAGACGTCACACTAGGTGCTGGGGAAACACATGCTTCAGGACCATCTCCATTTAGTTCCTGCAGTGAAATAATGTTTTGCTGCCTAATATGCTGATTCTTAGAAGCCAAGTTGTGCCCTGTGATATATTAGTCCCAGCTAGGGGAGGAAGGCTTGCATGCCATGATCACCTCTGGAATCCACCAAAGTCTTTAGCCAGCCATGTGTCTGCTCAACAGGAAGGCTGTCAGTGTCCAGGATCCTCTCAGCCCTATAGAAAGTTCTACAGCCTTCAAATTGCCACTGATGTTCAGAATCCAAAACCCTGCCATGTTTTTGCTCAATACAACCCAGCACAAACCTAGGATCGGAAAGGCAGTAAGTTGCATTTCTCCTCTCCTTCAGGCTAAAGCAATCCTGGTCTGTAACAGCTGACTGCTTTTCTGGGGCTTGGGAAAATTGAAAAGCAGTCCATCCGGAACCCCACCCCCACCACCCAGAGCTGATGCTTTAGAACCTGGCAGGAGCAGGGATCAAGGTCTGGGCTGCTATTTTATCATCCCTTAGATGTAGGCCATCTAACAGTCTATTATCCAACCTGAGCCAACTGGCAAAACTCCAGGTCAGCACATTTCAGAGTCGGAGGGCACCTCAGAAGCTGTTTCACCCACACTGTCCTACTGACCTCAGCCTCAGCTCTGGGGATAAAGAAAGGGTTTAGTCTGCAGATTATTCCATTTGGACCCCATTGCGAGCTATAACATAATGGATGTCGTGTGCAGAATGTTTACAACTCTCTAGAAAGCATATTTTTTTCTTATGTGCAACATACAATGTGATAGCATAAAAAGAACTGGTGAGTGTTTATTTTTCCTAACACTCGCTTGGTTTGTAGAAATGCAAAATGTGTGTCCCCTGAAGTTTGAATTAGTGCACATAGGATTGAGACTGGTGCTACGTAGGTAACCTGGGAGCCTCTTTAGATCTACCACAGCAGAGTTATCTCAAGCTTAAATTGGCCATCAAGTCTCAGCTTTTACTTTCTATCATGCTTCTTTTTATGAGGACAACGGAGCTGCCACTACGTGTGGTGTAAAACATTCTCGCCATTGGAGCTAAATGAAGAGGGGGGCCTCTCACACCACTTATTGGGAAATCACTCCAATCTAATGCTGCTGCCATCCACTCTGAGGACAGTGTTGGCTTTTGCATTAATTATGTATTTTTGATGCTTTGACATCTCGAGGCCTTGTTCACCCTAGAGGAGCTGCCCCTCCCAGGGCTGGGTAATTCCTAGAGATAGCAAACAACTCACCTGGGAGAGCTCCTTTCATATGTGAACCAACCAATCCAGAGTCCACATCCCAACCACTTCCTTTATGGAGCTCTCACACTCCAGGTCACCATCCACTTGCCCTAATCAACCCAGGGCCAAGTACCAGACAACGAAGGCATAGATGTCCTTAGTTGTCTGGTACCTGGCCCTGGGATGCCCCAGAGCCCACTGAAATTCCTGAAACTAGCCAGTCCAAAGCCTGATTACCCTGCCTTGCCTGTTCCTTCCCATGAAAACCACAAGTAAGACTCTTGTCCACAGTTGCACCCTCTCCTGTCTCCTGACCCACCCTAGTGCTTCCCTGTGTGGGCCCCCATGGTGTGGTATAGCCCCTCCTCTTGGGAGGATCTGTGAGTAACAAACTGTCTTTTCAATGGAATTGTCCATCTCCTGATCTGTTGGCCTCACTGTACCTGAAGAATAATAAAACCTATATTTTAAAACAGCCTCAGTACCCAGGAAGGAGGAAGACAGCAAGCAAGTAAGCCAAGACCTTATGTTACCAAGGCAAGCTAGTTCTTCCAACTGTGTGGTGGTTGGTTGCTCAAACCCTTTCCTTTGGAGGAGTGAGGACTGGGAACACATGAGGGACAAAGAAGCATGTTCAAGAGTAAATGTTAAACAACTGGCTTTTAAAATAAAAACGCTTTCATTAGTAGTGTTTAGGAATTCCATGATGTAAATAGTTCTACCATGGTTGATTTCAAGCTACCAATGTGAGAAGAGATGCACACAATTTGCTCTTGCAAGCCTTTACATGTCAGCTCTGGCACACCAGTGGAATAGGACCACCTACTATTTGCTGGGAGACTCAAGGGAATTCCCAAAATGTGGCCCTGGAGGTCCAAGAGTAAAGCTGCTTGATACTTCCACAGGACAGGCTTTCAGAAGAAGAAAGGAGCTTGCTTTCTTTTTGGAGAACTATGGAAAGTCTAGGAAAGAGTGCCTTTACTATGTTCCTTTAAAAGTCCCCGGGCATCTCTTATGCCAATGTCTCTCAGGGGGAAATGTGGCTCAGGAGTTCAAGGCATGCAAGGTGTGGGAAGGAAAACCTGAGCTCTGCTTATCACAAAGCCCTGGCCTGGACAGCAAGCTCCACTGCTATGTGACCATGGCTGAGTTAGTCTGACTGCAAACCTCAGTGCACTTATCTGTAAAATGGGAATAAGAACTCCAACATTGCTGGATTGTAAGGCTAGGAATAATGCACGTTCAGAGAATAGCACAATGCCTGACACAAACAGGAGTTCCTAAACTGGTCAAGAGAGCCACAAATAGATATTTTTCATTCATTTGTAACTGAAATTTAATATTTCCTTCAATTATGAGTGAAAGTAACAAACCACAGTGGTATTAGCAGTACTTGTGAGTTTCTTACCAATAGGAATTAGAGATATTTTCATATCACGTTAAAGTTGCTGTATTGAAATATTATTTACACCACCACTACTTCAAATTATAATGTTTGTTGGACTCACCACTAACTCTTGTTATTTAATGTAGTAATAAAGCAGCATATATCTATTATAATATTGAAATTTTTTAAATACTTTGATAACTGTATTTCAATATACTTGGCTTCCTTTGTAATCCTATGTATTATACTTCATGCATTAAGAAACATTATTCCGAGAAGGGATCCATAGGTTTCACTAGATTGCCATATTTCAGACAAACAACAAGAATCCCTGGAGTGATACTAAAAATGGTAGCTACTTTATTATTATCGTTATTATTATTCTCACAGCTTCTGGGGCATTAACAGACTTACTTGAGTGACAGCAGTGGGGCAGATGCCTCCTGGAAAAGTCTCAGCTCCATGTCCCCACGAGGTGTCAGAACATCAAGAAAGCCACTGATCAAAATGTCTCCATTCCCCATCCCCTCCCCATAGCCTCTAGTAAATACCATTCTACTCTCTAATTCTATGAGTTGTACATACAAGTATTATTTGTCAATTAAAAATAAAATAAAACTTTAAAAAAATTTAAAAGAGAAATCCACTGAATAGGAGGATGGTGCTTACTGCCCGGTGTTCTCCCTTTCTTACCCACCAGAAATCCTAACTATGGCTTACCTGGCCCCAGACAAGGCTCTCCAATCCATGACAGCACTGGATGCAATTCCCAACTCCATCCCCACTGACTGGGTATTTCCTGAGTTACTTTCATGCTTTGACTCCTACAGGAACTGGCCACAGTTACATCTGGAGTCCTGGAAACATGGCAAGTGGATGTCCTCAACAAGTACCAATCACGAATATTCTGCCATGATCTATGATTCAGAAAACCTAGACATGGTACCTTCAGCACTAGAAGATTCCTGGAGGCCAGAGTGTCTGCACCTGTGAGCTGTTTTGGAGGTTGGAAAAATGTTTAGGAAGTAAATAATTTTGCTGGTTAGGCTCAAGCATTGCAGACGAAATGGAGCTCACCTTATAGAGAGGGACTGTGGATAAACTGCTGCTTGGGCAGTTAATACTTTGTCATGTTGCTGAGACACTTCAAGAGCTCCCTAAAAAAGCACTGAGATGTCTCTTATCCTTCCCACTGGGAATGAGTGGGCACCCAAAAGTCGGCAGCAGAAATTCCACTGCAGGAGCTCCTCTGGCCTACTCAAAACACTTAGAAACATGTGATGAAGCAGTCCTTTTGTTCTTCTCCACAAACCTTTGAGCTAAATATTATTAGTATCTGCATTTTAGAAATGAGAAAACTGAAGTAAAGCTACTTGCCCAAGGTCACACAGGTGGTAGGTAACAGAAGCAGGATCTGAACCCAATTTAGTGAAGCTCCAAAGCCTACGTTGTTAGTCACTATTCAAAATAGATGCATCCTGAAAGAACTACAAAGATTGAAAAGTTTCCTGGCTAATTAGGTACATTTAAAGCAGTATTTGAGGGGTTGTGGTGACTTTTGATCCTGAACAATTCTCTGGCTACAGCCAACACACCAGCCTTGGCTACTGGCTGTGAAGACATGAAAGTGCTGGTTGATTTGACAACCGGGAGCCAAAGGATGCCTTGTCAGCTGAGTTACTAGGATAAGGGCATCAGCTGCATGGAGATAACCCTCTCTGTTCTCTTGTCATCCTCTCTGTCTCTTAAAGGATGTGTCAGGAAGGATCATCTCAGCTGAACTCCATGCTGCCCTGCAGGGAATGCTTCAGAGTCCTGGCCCTGGATGTGATATCAGGCTTTATGCTTCTGGCTTCAGCAGAAAATTCCAACCTCCTCTCTCCCATATGATTTTCAAACAAATCAAGGACATTCATCACAATGTTCAACCCTTGAGTCTCCCAACCTGGAATTCTGATAATTCCATTTGGGTTCTCGGGTCAGATGTAAGCATTATCTGGAATTCTTTTGCAATGTCACACAGCAGTTTTGAGTCCAGAGAATGCCTTGAAATTATTTCCACAGCTCTTCGAAACAGTAGCATCTATTTTACTTGACATTATGCTGGTAAGTGTTTAGCAAATAACTTTCCATAGGGAAAAAAATGTCCTGACTTGTAGTGCTTGCTGATTTCTGTGGTGTAAATACTCCCACCATGGCTGACTTCACATCAGCTACCAACGTAATGTCACTGAACATGGAATTGGGAAGAAATGCACACAACTGGCTCTTGTGAACAAGCTGGCTCCCATATACCACAGCCAAGGATCCAGCACCCAAACTTGTTATGAATTACTGAGTATATACCCAAAGGAATATAAATCGTTCCATTATAAAGACACATGCACGCTTATGTTCTTTGCAGCACTATTCACAATAGGAAAGAAATGGAATCAACCCAAATGCCCATCAGTGACACACTGGATAAAGAAAATGTGGTACATATACACCATATGCAGCCATAAAAAAGAATGAGTTCGTGTCCTTTTCAGGGACATGGAGGCCATTATCCATAGCAAATTAATGCAGGAACAGAAAACTAAATATGGCATCTTCCCACTTATAAGTGGGAGCTAAATGATGAGAATACATGGACACATAGAGGGGAACAACAGACACTGGAGTCTACCTGAGGGTGGAGGGTGGGAGGAGGGAGAAGATCAGGAAAAATAACTAATGGATACTAGCCTTAATATCTGGGTGATGAAATAATCTGTACAACAAACCCCCGTGACACACTTTTACCTATGCAACAAACCTGCACATGTACCCCGTACGTAAAATAAAGGTTAATAAAAGAAAAAGCTCATCTTTTAATAGTCCTCAGAATACCAAAAACTCACTAAGCTGTCTGTGATGAATAACAAGTGATTAAGGGTATCTGAGGTCCAGCTGGGCCGCAAGATCTTGGGAGCTGATAGCGCAGTGCCTCTTCTGTTCAAAGCCAGCCACTAGGGCAGCAATGCAGAAATCAGGCAAAATAGACCAGGCATCCACCATAGTCACAAAGGTGCACACTGGGGAGATAAAGCTCATTTCGCCACATAATCTCTTGAGCAGTTTATACCTGGGTAAGCATTATCACATGATTCTTAAGCTTTCATCCTCAAAATGACTGCGAGGCTGGATAGTCACATTCCTCTAGCTTCCCCAATGCCTCTGAGATGAACATCAGCTTGGGGTATGCATTTTGGGGGGGTTTGTTTTATTTCCCTTTGATCATATTTATTATTTATTTACTTCATCCTCTGTTGGATGTTCTTCTGTCGATTCTTTTGGAACTGTGGAAAGGCATCAATAAATAAATGAATGGATATAAATTAAATGAGTGAATGAATGAAACTCAAATACTTTGTAAACTGCATAACAGTTGTCATGACTAACAACAGCCCACCCACCACATATCCCTGCTGTCAGGGTCAACCTCAGTGGTAATCATCTCTACTGGAACTCTTAAATGGGGCCTAGATAAGCAAAGAAGACCAATATCTTCATCTTGATAGTAATGCAAATAGCAACCACTGATTGTCTACTATGTGACACACATCAGACACATGTTACAGACAAAAGCACTAACGATGTAAGCAAAATCATGGCCTCTTTCCTTCTAAGAGGAAAAGAATCAAGGTGGAAAGAAGTGGGTAAAGGGATGGAAAATAAGCATCCATATAGATGGGCTATTAGAGAGTCTGGGAGAGTTTGCAAGAATTGAGAAGAATGGAGACAAAAGAGAGAAAGAACCTTCTGAGATGCTTAGGTGTCCCTGAGAGATGAAAAGAGGCAGATTTTTTAAAAAGAACTCTTTCTGTAGGTTATGAATTGGATCTCCTTTAACATTTTGAGAAACAAGGATTCTATTCTATTATCACTTCTGGTCGCTACTATCACTTCTGGTTGCTACACATTTCCTATTGTGATACTACACAAAGGCTGGACCAGGTGGAGCTCCAGTTATATTGGGTGTATATTATCTCTGTTACTGAAAATAGTTCTTCAAGATGGGCATTTTTCTTTTCATTTTATGGATGATGAAACAGAGGCTCAGAGAGAATAAGCAACTATTCTGAGACAACACAAACTGATAAGTGACTGAGCCAAGATGCAGTCTCCTGCTAGGAAAATAACAATAAACAGTGAAAAAAATAAGTGTAACAATATTCTATTTACAGATGTATTAGTCCATTTGCATTGCTATGAAGGAATAATTGAGGCTGGGTAATTTATAAAGAAAAGAGGTTTATTTAGCTCATGGTTCTGCAGACTGTATAAGAAGCATGGTGCCAGCATCTGCTTATGGTGAGGCCTCAGAAAACTTCCACTCGTGGAGGAAGGCAAAGGGGGAGCCAACATGTCACATGGTGAGAGAGTCAGCAAGAGAGAAGGGAGGAGGTGCCAGGCTCTTTTAAACAACCAGCTCTCACATGAACTAATAGAGCAAGAAGTTATTACCTTGAGGAGGGCACCAAGCCATTCATGAGGGATCCAACCCCATGACCCAAGCACTTCCCACTAGGACCCACCTCCAACATTGCGGATCAAGTTTTAACAAGAAATTTGGAGAGGACAAATATCCAAACTGTATCAATAGAAAACAGATCAGTTATTGGGGACACAGCTGTGTACCAGCGACGAGTTAACAACATCCATGCTTAGTAAGTTTAGGTGGCATGGCTGGTATAATTGTTCCAAGGAGTCAGGAAAGTTCTCAGAGGTTCTCCTGGGTTAGGGAAGAACCTTGCAACATAGACCTTACACCCTCATTCTCCCAAGTGGGGCATCTGTCAACCCCAAGAAGTAAGCTTTGGAAGAAGGTGTTCATAATATCCCAATATCTATCCCTCTTTTCTTCTATATTTAGATGAGCATAAGGCTTCCCAAAATACAGATGACTCCTTGCACTTTGTGGGAGGGTGGCCGTGAATCAAATCCTGATCCATGTAGTCTCAGCAAAAGTGTTGTGCCTGAATCTAGGGAAGTTTGTCTTCTGCGGAAGGGGCATGTTGTTGACTTCCCCCTTTTCTCTCCTATCCATTGTCTGGAATGTGGACATGGCAGTCAGTCATCTTGGACCACCAGAATGAGGACCTCATGCTGGGAATAACAGAGCACCAAGATGAACTGATCTTAGGTCCCTGACTAGTATATGAGAAAGAAATAAACTTCTACCTTGTCTAAGGCACTGTTATACTGGGTCTTTGTTAGAGCAGCCAAACCTTCCTTTTAATCTGATAACCCAGCAACTCTACTCTTTTTTTTTTTTTTTTTTTTGAGACAGAGTCTCGCTGTCGCCCAGGCTGGAGTGCAGTGGCGTGATCTCGGCTCACTGCAGGCTCCGCCTCCCAGGTTCACGCCATTCTCCTGCCTCAGCCTCCTAACTAGCTGGGACTACAGGCGCCCGCCACCCGCCCGGCTAATTTTTTGTATTTTTAGTAGAGACGGGGTTTCACTGTGTTAGCCAGGATGGTCTCGATCTCCTGATCTCGTGATCCACCCGCCTCGGCCTCCCAACGTGCTGGGATTACAGGCGTGAGCCACCGCGCCCGGCCATCTACTCTTAAGTATATGCCCAAAGAGAAAAGTATAGAAGTCCATCAAAAAACAAGTACAAGAATATTCACAGCGGCTTTGTTTGTAATAGCCAGAAGCTAGAAACAACCCAAATACCCATCAACAGGAAATAAATATTGATATAGTTATATAATGGACTCTCATACAGCAATTTAAAAATGAAGTACTGATACACACAACATGGATGAATGTCATAGACGTAATGTCGAAAGTGCATTTTGATTGCTTCTTGACCTTTTGGCTAAGAGTAAGTAAAAACTGTATTCTATATGATTCTATTTACATGAAGTTTAAGAACAGGAAAAAATTAATCTATGGTGACACGAGTCAGAATAGTTGCCTCTGGGCAGGGTGTATAGACTGAATGGGGACACAGAAGAACCTCCTGAGGAGTGAGGACAATGTTCTTATATATCTTGGTCTGTATGGTGATTGTACAGATATATATAGTCAGGGTTATAATTGTAGTTATATATGTATCTGTGTAGTGATTTTTTAAAATCTTCCCTTTAAAATCCTTTTTATTCCATGTTTTTTCTTCCAAACATGATAGAACAAATTCCATGTTGAGGAAAAACATGTACACACACACACACAAGACAAAACAAGACAGAAAGTTCAAATACTGTGGAAAACATACTCTACTCAGTAGAAACACTTGCAACATCAAATACACAAAAGAGAAATTAATTTGTGGCTGCCTGTTAAAGGAAAAAAAAATAGATTACTTCCAAAAGCCAGAGAACACAGCATCTCTCTCAGGAAACAAAGTTTCCATGGTTGCAAGACCAGAGTCAAGAGGAGAAGAAAAAAAGTCATGTCAGAAGCAGCAAAGTTTATCTTTCCCTCCTCAAATGTCAGTGCCCACTGATCACTAAATCACTCCCATGGCTTATTAAAGTAAATGTCACAGAAAGTTACGGACACCGCCTTATTCATTAAATGCACTTGAAGAGATTTCTGGGAGAGAATTTTCTTTTAAATCAAATAGGAGGTTTGCACTGCAGTAAGACGGTTATAACCCATACCAGCCAGAAGGTCGTTCATAACACTGAATGGGTATTTGATGAGATGTTTTTATTCTCAGGCTGCACTAAAAATAGGAAGAATGTAAAGTTTAAACTTTAAGCCAACTTACTTGCAATGCATTCATCTATGTCTAACTGGCCATCATGACCCCTCAAGACTGCATGGAAGCCGTGTACTAAGGAAGTCATGGGCACATGTTTCTAGACCATACACTTGGCTCCATGTTAGAGTATACATATTATAAAGACAAATGCAAAATCGCCGTGCATTTTTTAAACTAACTTCAAAGTAATTTTGTACTTGAAAAATTGAAGCCCCCAAACCATCAGGGTATGCATTATCTTTTTTCTACCATCAAGAGCACTTCAATAGAAAAGTTTGAGAAGCGATGGAAAACATCATTCTCAGTAAACTATCGCAAGGACAAAAAACCAAACACCGCATGTTCTCACTCATAGGTGGGAATTGAACAATAATTAAAGGATAAGGGTCAGTAAAAATGGCACATGGATACATATGTAAAAACTGCACATTGTCACATTGTCACATGTACTCTAACAAAAAAAAAAAAAAAAAAAAGAAAAGTTTGAGAAGCACTATCTAGAGATGCACAGGCTAATATGGTATTTAAGTTTAAATTTAAATTAATTAAAACTCCATGGTTTTAGGGCTTACATTTCAGTATTTAATCCACCTTGAGTTAATTTTGTATAAGGTGTAAGGAAGGGGTCCAGTTTCAGTTTTCTGCATATGGCTAGCCAGTTTTCCCAACATCATTTATTAAATAGGGAATCCTTTCCCTATTGCTGGTTTTTGTCAGGTTTGTCAAAGATCAGATGGTTGTAGATATGTGGCATTATTTCTGAGGCCTCTGTTCTGTTCCATTGGTCTATATATCTGTTTTGGTACCAGTAGCATGCTGTTTTGGTTACTGTAGCCTTGTAGTATAGTTTGAAGTCAGGTAGCATAATGCCTCCAGCTTTGTTCTTTTTGCTTAGGATTGTCTTGGCTATACAGGCTCTTTTTTTGGTTCCATATGAAATTTAAAATAGTTTTTTCTAATTCTGTGAAGAAAGTCAATGGTAGCTTGATGGGGATAGCACTGAATCTATAAATTATTTTGGGCAGTATGGCCATTTTCATGATATTGATTCTTCCTATCCATGAGCATGGAATGTTTTTCCATTTGTTTGTGTCCTCTCTTATTTCCTTGAGCAGTGGTTTGTAGTTCTCCTTGAAGAGGTCCTTCACATCCCTTGTAAGTTGTATTCCTAGGTATTTTATTCTCTTTGTAGCAATGGTAAATGAGAGTCCAAACCCTAGAAGAAAACCTAGGCAATACCATTCAGGACATAGGCATGGGCAAAGACTTCATGACTAAAACATGGAAAGCAATGGCAACAAAAGCCAAAATTGACAAATGGCATCTAATTAAACTAAAGAGCTTCTGCACAGCAAAAGAAACTATCATCAGAGTGAAAAGGCAACCTAGAGAATGGGAGAACATTTTTGCAATCTATCTATCTGACAAAGGGCTAATATCCAGAACCTACAATGAACTTAAAAAAAATCATAAGAAAAAAACAACCCCATCAAAAAGTAGGCGAAGGATATGAACAGACACTTCTCAAAAGAAGACATTTATGTGCCCAACAAACATATGAAAAAGAAGCTCATCATCACTGGTCATTAGAAAAACGCAAATCAAAACGACAATGAGATACCATCTCATGCCAGTTAGAACGGCAATCTAGATGTGGAGAGGATGTGGAGAAAGAATTTTTTATACTGTTGGTAATTATTCAACATTGTGAAAACACTGTGGTGATTCTCAAGGATCTATATTTATTGCAGCACTATTCACAATAGCAAAGACTTGGAACCAACTCAAATGCCCATCAATGATATGCTGGATAAAGAAAATGTGGCACATATACACCATGGAATACTATGTAGCCATAAAAAAGGATGAATTCATGTCCTTTGCAGAAACATGGATGAAGCTGGAAACCATCTATCTCAGCAAACTAACACAGGAACAGAAAACCAAACACCACATGTTCTCACTCATAAGTGGGATTTGAACAATGAGAATACATGGACACAGGGAGGGGAACATCACACACCAGGGCCTGTCAGGGAGTGAGGGGCTAGGGGAGGGATAGCATTAGGAGAAATACCTAATGTAGATGATGGGTTGATGGGTGCAGCAAACCACCATGGCACGTGTATACCTATGTAACAAACCTGTACCTTCTGCACATATATCCCAGAACTTAAAGTATAATAAAAAAAATTCAAATAAAATTAAACTAAAATTAAAGAAAATTTAAAATTCAGTTCCTCAGTTACATTACCCACATTTCAAGTGCTCAATACCCCTAAGTGGCTAGTGGCTACCATATTAGACAATGCAGATGCAGAACATTTCCAGTATCACAGAAAATCCTATTGGACAGCACTGGTCTAGATATACAAAAATCTAGTTAATCTAAGGGAATTCTTTGAGATCCTTCCCTCCTAGCTTGAGAAGAGGGGAAGGTCTAAGATATTAGATAGACTGTTGTAGAAACTCACCTTAAATTTCAAGGTCACATTACTTCAGAATCTACAAAGTCCTAGGTATTGGGAGGGGAATCAAAGAAAGAGGCGCAGACCTTGGCTTCAAGAAGCAATAGCCATAAACTACACTAGTAAAAGAGCATAGAACGAGACCTCTGTCAACACCACATCTATAATACCATTCTCCACCCAACCCACAGAACCTTGGTGTCAGTTTCAAGGTCAAGCCCATTCGTTTATAAAGCACATCAAAAATGGATTATATTAACAACTGGCACAGAATTCATCTTGAGCACGTTAGAGATGGAGGTCTGATTTTGGTTGGGAAAATTCCTTGGTCACTACTTGATGTGAACTTTGAAACTTAGTGCAAAGTGTTCAGGAACCAGATTACTAAAGATCTGGCAAAGTCTTCTTCATGACACAAGGGACTGAGTGTTTGTTCTCAAGGAGAACTGGAAGAAGCAAAGATGAGAAGGGAAAGAAGAAGCTGGCCAAAGGACATGGTATTAGGGTTAAAAGGAGCAAAGTGGTTAAGTGGAAGTAGCTTCACAATTAGTTCCTCATCTCTGCCTGGCACATGAATACCCACTGACATCTGTGGTGGGCAGGATCTAAAGTGAACATGGCATATCTTCTTGGACCTTCCATTTTACTCCATAACATGGGGTGAGGTAGCCCCAGGATATTTTAAGAACTGGGATATTCAAAGTTCAATTTGAGGTCATTTGCCATGGTAGATTGTTTGCAAAAAATGACCACAATAATTTGCCTTCCTCTATCCACACCCCTTTGCGAAGGGACTTTACAACCCCTCCCATCACTAGGTGAGTCTATTTCTCCATCCCTTGAAATTAGTCTCACTTTATAATTTGTTTTAGCCAACAAAATGCAGCAAAAATTGTATCATGCCAGTTCCACATGTAGGGCTCAAGAGACCTGTTCCCACTCTCATCTTTAATTCATTTATTATGGAGTAAAATAGACGGTCCTAGAAGATGTGCTTTGGACAAGATCTCCCTGCTTCCATCCACCCCTGCCCTGCCTCAGTATGTTCCCAACACAGTAACATAAGCCACAATGTGTCCCTTCTTTGTTAAAGCCCCCCAATGACTCCCCATCTCATTCAGAGTAAAAAGCAAAGGCCTTGCAATCACCCAAAAGATCCTGCATGTCTTGCACTGTTGCCCTCACCTTGGGATTTCTCTGAGCTCTTCTCCCATAGCTCATGCCTTACCCATGCAGCTCTGACCACACCAGGTTCCTTGCTATTCCTCAAATGTGACAGGCACACACCCCAGCCTCAGGGCCTTTGCACTTACTATTTCCTTTGCTTGGAACTCTCTTCCTCAGATATCCACATGACTCATTCCTTCCAGGTTTTCACTCACATATCCACTTCTCAGTGAGGCTTTCCTTGATTGCTTGATTTAATATGGCACCCTAAGCAATCCTTATTCCCCACCTTTATTTTTCTTTTCATTACAGTGTCATCACCTAAGGAGAGTATAACATATTTATTTTATGTTGGTCACCTCCACTAGACTGCAAGTTCTCCGAAAACAGAGATCTGTATGTGTTTTGTTTATTGTTGTATCCTCAACACTCACAACAGTCCCAGAAACATAGGAGTGGTTGAATAAATATTTGTTGAGTGGATAAATGGATGTATGAAACTTGGCTACTGTAGCAGACTCTGTCAGTGCCCCTGCACATATCCCTCAGACCTTTCAGGTGAGCACCAGGAGATTTCCAACTGCTAGTGCCTGCATCTCTGAGCCTACGGGCTAATTTTCCTGAACCAGGACTGTAGAAGGTCACTCTGCCAGTGCACGAGGTGGGCTGGAATTGCCAAGGAACTAATGAAAGCCTCCAAGAGCAGCCTCCAAGCAATGATTATTGGGAGGTTGGTGTATAAATACTCCAGCTCCCTTGTCCCTTGGGTGAGATAATCCTTCTGTAGGATTCAGCTTGATAATGTCCTTTACTTGTTGCCCTCCTTCCCTGTATCATATTCTCACTACCTACAGGTAGTGTTATCCTGTATCCTACCCCCCCCCACACACCCACACACAAAATAAATTACCTTCACTTGAATCATTATGCCAGGATCTGTGTCTGGGGGAACCAAATCCAAGACAGTAGGGAGACCTGGCTGATTTCTGCATTACATATGGAGCAAACATTTTCTGAATCCCACTATGTGCCCACGTGTTAAGCTCAACACAAGACATCTAATTCCTGCTCTTAGGCTAATGAATGGGGCAAAGATGGATTTATGAAGACTGTTAAATTATAAGTTACATGACTGTCCTCACCATTTACTACTTTCCAGGAGGAAAAGGGGAGGGAGGGATTAAAAAGCCCATCATAGCATCCCTCAATAGCTCTGCCCAAGCCCCAATGACATGTCCTCAGCCCATCTCCAAAATCAAATAAACAAAAGCTGCACTGCTTCTTCTTTAGGCTTCTGACAAAATGTGCTGTATTCACAGTGTGGTCTAACCCAGCTAATCCAAGCATCCTGAAGCTACCAAGGCTCTAAAAACTCAGGCTTTCTCTGCCAATCCCTCCCCACTTTTACACCCTTTCTTGGTCTCCAGTCTCACCCACCCCCATCCTCCCTGGAGGCATTCCTCTGGCGAATAAATCAGAGCTCTGAATTCTCTTGTGATGTTGTAACAAGCTGGCAGCGGGCATGACATGTAGCAGGGGAGGGCACAGGAGCCCCTAAATCAGAAATAATGAGATTTCTCTCTCAGAGGCAGCGTGAAATGAGAGGCAAAGAGCAAGGCGGCTGGAGATAGGAAAAGGACGAGGTGAGGGGCAGGAAGGGAAGTGAGGTAGCTGGAAGCACCTTTAACCCAGTTTGCACTAATGTGCTTTTAGAGGTGTGTGTGAGTTAAAGAATGTGTGCATCCCTCTGTGAGTATGTGCATGTGTGACATGTACATGTGTGACATGTAATTTAATATCTATTAAATTAAAGATAACTGGCAGAAGCAGAAAAGGCTTATGGGAAAATGCCCCTGCCCAATGATCACAGGCTGTTGGGCATCTCTGATGAATCAGTGTTTGCAAACAGGCAGGGGAGATGCTTGGGAAGAAGCCATACTAAGATGAAAATTTGTCCTAAAGGACAAAATAGAAAACGGGAAACAGAACAACCAGATGGATGGCCAGACAGACACACAGAGAAGAATTGGGGTCAAGCTCTCAGGGACTGAATGGCTACCAAGCTCTTATTTCCTCTGCAGCAACCGCAGGTCATTCTCTGAAAGAACTGGAGGCCAAGACCTGCTCTCTTTCTTGGCTTATTACCTGAGTGACATTCGTTCTCCGTGTGGCTGGAAGTCAGTGAAATACTAGCCTAAGCTGACAGTCTTGACTTCTTTCTAAATTGATCTGGGCAGGGTGTCTGCTCTGGGACCAGGCTTCGTTCTCATCCTTCTCCACACTTCCGAATAGCTGCTGGGTTGTGGCTACAGCCCAATTCAGAAGTTAGAGGAAAGTAAAATGGCTCTCTGCCTATCTATGCCACTGGGGGATTTATAAGTGGTTGAGTCATATTGATTCATCCTTCTATTCTCTGTCTCTGTTTTTCCCTCCCTTCTCCCAATCCCTTATTACGTCTGTGTTGTAGAAATTATGGCTCATTCCAGGGCAGGAAGGAGAGGAATGCAAGAAGACACATACCCTACTCCTCATTCTCAGGCACAGGGAGTTTTTTCAGTTCCCCACGTCTAGGATGACGCCATTTGAAAGGCTTTGCCTGTCTGGGTCTGGCTGAGGGCTTATGATTAGAACAAGATTGAGATGTCATAGTGGATGCTGTGGGGTGCCTCCAAGACCTCTCATTCTGGATCGAGGTACCCCATCTCCCAGCTGCTGGGATTATTGGCTTCTGAGAGCTCACAGCTTTTTCCTGCTCTGGGAATTGCCTTCTGCAGAAAGGAGCTGCCTCACCCAAGCTCCTGCCCCCTACCTAGAGGAAACTTGCATCCAAAGACTGGTCATTTGGAAAATACAAAGGCCAGGCCCCCTTGCCTCAATTTGGGACAACTCTAAAGGGCCAGCTTGCTTCCACAGCTGAGGTCTTTGCTGTACTGCATGGTGGTTCAGCTCTTCCCTATGCCCAGCCCTGCTTCCCTCACTCCCTGCAGGTGTTGATTCCACTGGCACTCCCCAGTAGCTTTCCTGTGCACAGGTCTCCATCTCAGAGTCTGTCCTAGGCACCCAACCTAAGACAGATGTGTAAGAAGGAAGCACGTTGTCCTAAAATCACTTACAAACTAGATTCTTCATTGAGCTTAAGACTTAAACAGCACATGACAAAGTTCATTAATACCTAGCTTTCTCAGGATATAAAGACTTACATTAAATAAGTCACCTGGTGGTTAGGCTCAGGAACAGAAGGCAAGAGCAGGGAAAACTTTCAGTTCATACAAGAGTAAAGGATTCACCATTTTTCTCATTTCCCAGTTCATTTCAATCTTCAGTGGCAAAGCTAGCCTTATCCACCAAAGGTGGCACGTAAAACCTTGTTCATACAAAGAAGGGAACAACAGGCACTGGGGTCTACTTGAGGGTGGAAGGTGGGAGGAGGGAGAGAAGCAGAAACAATAACTATCGGGTAGTAGGCTTAATACCTAGGTGATGAAATAATCTGTACCACAAACCCCTATGACACAAGTCTACCTATATAACAAACCTTCACGTGTACCCCCGAACCTAAAATAAAAGTTAAAAATAAATAAATAAATAGATAAAGCATTGTTCATGTGAAATATAATGCAAGAATGCAGGCCACATATGTAATTTAAATTTTTTCCAATAACCACATAAAAAATTTTTTTAAAGGAGGTGAAATTAAGTTTAATAATGTGTTTTATTTAATCCATTATGTCTAAAATATTATCATTTCAACATGTGATCAATGTAAAAAATTTACTAACAAGATATTTTACATTCTCTTTTTTTATATTAAGTCTTTGAAATCCCATGTGTTTTTACAGTTAAAGCACAGCTCAATTTGGATGGTAAATTTTCATCAGAATTACTTGATCTATATTTAGATTTCATGAAATGGTTGAAAAAGTAGATTCACATACCAGAATTGTTGCAAAGAACAAAAACTTTTCCAATAACTGAATCAAACACCCATTTTAAAATTTAAACTCATTAAAATTAAATGAAATTCAAGATTCAGCTCCTCAATCGCGCTAACCACATTTCAAGTGCTTACAGCTCTGCGGCTAGAGGCTGCCATATTGAACAGCACAACCTTAGTGTCTTTAACAATTGCATATCTGGGTCGATAATAAATTGGTTATTTATTTGAGGAAAAACAATCAGATTACTCTTCTTGTGGGAAGAAGCATCCTCCCTCTCAGTGATCTGGCTGGGTCATATATGTCAAAGAAATAGCTTCCAGTATAAATGGGCCACTGTTCAAGAACACTACACTCACTCATTTCTATATGGGCTCTTTAAAAAGAATTCCACCTACCACCACTTATTCTTTCCCACCACTTAGTAAGTTGGGTTCTCATTTTTCTTCTGGTATCTGTCAAGATTTTATTGGCACACACTTGCTTCCTGACTTGGCTGGACAGTCTTGATATTCTGTGGTAAATAAATCATGTGTGTTTATGTTCAAACTTTTCACTGTCTGCAAATCATTGGAAAATTTGAATCTTCCTTACCCAAATTTGTACTTAATCCATGGTCTCTATTCCTTTGACACCTTTGAAAAAGTAGAATACAACCTTTTCCTTCTGTTACAGCTGCTGTTTGGAACTTGAATTCCTTTTGCTAAAAGAAACACGCCTTTGGTATCACACACTGAGAGACTCACCCATGAAAACTGTTCTGCACATGGTGGCTACATCACTCCACCAGGTCAGTGTCCTTTGGGTCCAAAAAATCCAGACTGATTCCCATCCGACTCTAAAAAGCACCCTAACCTGAGTCTATGGTGGTCTGGATGCTGGACCCAAATTCCCCTGGACACAGGATTTGCAGGGAACATTTCCTGTGCTCACAGTTGAACAGCACTTAGAGATAAACACTGACCTTTGAACTCTCAAGGTACGTTGAAAGTTGCTCTGCCTTGCAGAGAATGTCCTTCCCTGCATTTAGAATCAAAGGAGCTTCAAGCCAAAAGGAATATTGGGAATCAGATCTCTCTGTCTCTCTCACATTCTCTCACTGTGGATCTAATGGTGGGAGCCTGAAAAATGGGGTTGGGGTAAAATTTTCATCTTTAACAGGGCACTACAGATGTGCTTTTCCATAATCCTAAACAGCCCAGCTATGTCTCTTGTCTCTCTCTCTCTCTCTCTTTCAATATCTGTCTATCTATTTATCTTGCCCTCCCTCATCATTTCTCCTTCCCTTTCACTTTCTCTGATCTACCTTAGGATCAGAGATAATGCCCCCAAGATGCCGAATCCTTGGTGCATTCCCTGATCACATTTCACATACCAACTAAATGCCTTGATCTTAACACAAGTGGACATGGCATCAGGAGACTTCCTAGGAAAATCAAACCTATCATATTGCAAACCAAAGTCAGAATGAGCCACAAGAATCCCCGAACAAATTTACGACCACTTCTCTGCCACTTTATACAGCAGGGTTCATCAGATGACATTTTGCTGTGAAACCATTCAGTGTTCTCTGGACTAAGATTTCACCCCAGAGGTTAAGTGCTTTAACTAGATACTGAGCTCCCATCAATCCCCTCCCTGCCCCTGCAAGCACATATCCCCATCCCTGAAGGTCCATGCACAGAGATTCTCCTTGTTCACACAAGGCTTTAGTTTCTACTGTCTTAGAAGCATTCCTTAGCTATGCACCTTCCTACAGTTTGATTCTGACTCCAGTAATTTCCTAATTACAGAGACAGATTTTCTGTCTTGTTATTCTAACACGGATTTCACTTAGATCTGGAAAAAAGAGCCCCAAAATGTGGTTTGAACTTTTTCATTCTAGCATAACCTTCATCTCCCTATGGTTTCAATTACAGCAGTAAAATAATATAAGTAATACTGCAAGCTATAGAAGACATTTGTTATAAAGGAATTAACAAATGATACTATAACAGCAATCATATTCATAGGTTAAAAACCAGTCCATACCAACTGAAATGTTGTTTTGAAATAGCTTAGTTGAAATGATAATTGGATAATTTGTTATTTTTTAAAAATCTAAGTGTTGCTCTTTTCCACCCCGGTGGCTCATGCAAAAATGGGGAAGCTTGGCAAAGGAGAGATTTAAACCACAGACCCCCAGACATGGTGGCTCAAGGGTCTAACCTAGTCAGCAAGCCTCATCATAGCTGTGGTTGGCTATGGCCTCTGCACTCAAACAATCCTTAATGTGCAGAGATATAACAGACATATACAAACTAAAGTAAATAAATATAGAGCTGAACAAGAAGAAAGGCATGGAATAAAAGGCTCAACCAAACCAAAAGCTGGTTCTTTGAAAAGTTCAATGAAAAGATAAACCTTTGGCAAGAATAATCAAGAAAAAAGAGAGAAAGCAAAACAAATATTAGAAATGTAAGGAGATATAGCACCTACAAGTTTATCCCATTAAACATAAGTTCCAGCTACCCTCCTTGGGTATAAAGTATCTAAATTTTAACACCAGTTTCATTCATTCATTCATTCATTAAATATTTGTTGATGTGCCAGAGATACACAATGATCAACACCCCCCCCCCACTCCCATCCCACCTGAAGCCTACCTTGTCTGTCAATTGCTACGAAACAAAGTAAATAAATATGTCACAAGTCAGGAAGCAGACTTGCCTTGAAGAAAAGTAAAGTAGATCAGGCAGTGGAACATGATGGAGATGTCATTTTAGATAGGGAGGTAAGAAAAGGTCTATTTTATTAGATGATTTTGAGCAGAGCTTTGAAGAAACCAAGAATGCAAGCCATGAGAATATTTGAGAAAAGAGAATTCCAGCCAGAGGAAACAATAAGTGCAAAGGACCTGTGGCATATTTAGGAAGCCAGTGGTAGCTGGAGTGCAGTGAACAGGTAAAGAGACCTGGGCAGAGAGATTGGCAAAATAAGGGCCAGTAGCACTTACCATGCTTATTTCACAGGGTTCCAGCAACAATCATATAATATCGGGCATGTGAAAGGGTAAGCACGAAGGATTACACACTGCTTTGAAATGAACTTAAGTGGAGGAGTCAGTTTCATGTGGGCCTGTCTCTATATTACGCCTTGGCTTCTTGCGCAATAGCTTTACATACCAGAGAAACAAAAACCCAAAGAGTAAACCACTGTCACCATAATGGCTCATGCAGGCCCTTGACAGTCTGTGACGGAGACTGTGAAATGGGCAGTGCGTGGGAGTAGAGTATTCTGGTTTGGATAATTAAGGGAGAAGGGGGAAGCCCTGGAGTCACACCACCTGGATTCAGCTCTGCCTCGTTTAGATGGGTGGCCTTAGGAATGTCACTTAGCTGCTTCGCCCCCTCAGTTTCCCCAGCTGTAAATAGGGATAAGAACATGCCTGTCTCATAGAGTTGATTTGCAGGGTTGTATAAAATAGCACCCATAAAATGCCCGCACCCCCCACGTACATCAATCCACCCCAGTCTGCTGTGTAGGCCTGCTTTCCCCTTTCTCAAGTGAAAACAATAAACTCAAATCATCTCTTTTCAAGCGCTTCAAAAAAAAAAAAAACAAAAAACAAACAAACAAGCAAAAACGGCTGGGCATGGTGGCCTATAATCCCAGCACTTTGGGAGGCCAAGGCGGGCCAATCACCTGAGGTAAGGAGTTCGAGACCAGCCTGGCCAACATGGCAAAACTCTATCTCTCTACTAAAAATACAAAAATTGGCCAGGCGTGGTGGTGCATGCCTGTAATCCCAGCTACTTGGCAGGCTGAGGCACGAGAATCACTTGAACCCAAGAGGCGGAGGCTGCAGAGTCGAGATCATGCCATGGTACTACTGCACTGCAGCCTGGGTGACACAGTGAGACTCAGACAAACTTATAGAACTCATTCTTGAAACAATATGTTCTTTGTAATTTCACCACTGTCTATGAATCAGATGAAGGGGGCATTGCTCTGGTTGAAGCAGAGCCCCAGAGCCCCACACAAGCTCGCCTCTCCCCTCACTGAAGATGCCTGAACTCCTTAGAGGATATTGAGGCAGAATCAGAAAAACACCAGCCAGATACATGTTCTGTGGGGCTTCCTCCAGTCCTGAAATCCCATAACTACCCTCTCTTAGAGAAGATGGAGGAAAAAAGCAAAACAAGATTTATGAATAGTCCCTCTTGAATGATCAAGAATTTTCTCTCTTGGATATACACCCAACAGAAATATAAACGCATGTTTTCCAAAAGTCACATCCAAGAATGTTCACAGAAGCACTGCTAGTAATAGCCCCAAACTGGAAAATATCCAAATGCCCACAGAGAGCAGACTGGATCAATACATTGTGGTCTATTCACACCATGGAATGCAACATGGATGAATGAACCACCACTATACACCATGACATGGTTGACTCTCACAAACATAATGTGGAACAAAAGAGACTAGGCATAAAAGGGCACATACTGTATGATTCCATTTATATAAAGTTCCAAACAAGAAAATTAATCTAAGGGGTTAGAAGTCATAAGAGTGGCTATCCTGGGGGCAGGGCAGGTAGACAGAGACAGGAAGGGCTTCTGCGGTGCTTATAATATTTGTTGGTAAAAACTCACCAAGCTATACTGTTAATTTTGGTACAGTTTTCTATGTGTATGTTATGCTTCAATTTAAAAAATGTATTAAGGCCAGGCGAGGTGGTTCACACCTGTAATCCCAGCACTTTGGGAGGCTGAAGCAAGAGGATTGCTTGAGTCCAGAAGTTTGAGGCCAGCCTGGGCAACATACCGGGACCCTGTCTCTACAAAAAATTTTTTAAAATTAGCTGGGCATGGTGACATGTGCCTGTAGTCCCATCTATTTGGGAGGCTGAGGTGGGAGGAGAGTTTGAGCCCAGAAGGTCAAGGCTGCAGTGAGCCATGATCATGTCACTGCACTCCTGCCTGGGTGACACAGCAAGACCCTGTCTCAGTAAGTAAGTAACTAAATAAATAAACATTAAAAAAAATGAAAAAGAATTTTTGGTGAGGTTGAGCTGTGATAGTAACTAAGTCTTCCTGTGGTGATCATCGGTTTTGGTGTTCTCAGTAAGAAAAAAAAAAAAAAAGCTCTCTCCCAATTTCTTTAAATGATGAGCTGAGAGTGAATGGAAACAGCAACTTCCACACTGCGAGACACCTTCTTTCAGGCCCCTCATATATGGCTGAAGCTGCCAAAGGCTCACATCTCAAGCTGCAAGAGAAAGATTTTAAAGTACTTTAGAAACTGTGGTCGATGGCAAGGAACTTTTCTTTTTTTATTTTAGATGACATGGTGAGCTCATTCCTCATTTTTTTTTAACACTGGCAAATAGCACGATGGGAAAAACCAGCAGAGGGTATGGAAGGTGAGAAGAGTATAAGAATTACATGTCATGTCTAGAAATCCCATGGCTTTGTTTCCTTTCTCTGTTATGATAGATCAATGAGTCTATTTTTTACATGTTCTTAATATAAGCAGAGACAGCCCATTCCCAAATCCCTGGGGTGGCAGTGGGGGATGGTAAGAGACAAAAATAAAAATGATTATTTATAATCATGTGTTCAAATCCACAAATTTGTTCTTTCTCATGGAGAGGGTCTAAGTATATTTTACATACTTTTAATTAATCAAAATAACCAATTAATCAAGTCAAAAATATGGCTCTTATCAATTATATAATGTCTTTTAAAAAATGTTTTATCCCAGTTTCACCTACATACCATAGATCTGATCAAATGATCCCTTCAGAATATTCTGGTTAAGAAAAAAATCCTTGTGTGGTTTTGTTGTTTTTGTCTGTTTTGCTTTCTCTGTTAAAATCTAGGCAATCTAATTCTTGGGTTAAGAGCCAATTAAGGAATTAATTAGTGCAATGGTAATTAATTTAATTTTTAAAACGATATTTAGGGGAATAACTTTAAGTGAGAAAATTCAGGTTCTAAAAACATGTTCAATTATAACTGGCAAAATTATAATTTGGAAGAATGGTAAACTAAATTGCTATGAACTAAAAATCTAATTTTAATCACTATGAAATTTAATGTCACCTCCCCATGGCCCTCCATTCTCAAGAAAGAGTCCTAAGGTAGTAGGAACTCAATATGCCCAACTCCTATAATCATGAAACCTTATTAAGTTCATTTGTTTAGTTTTAAATGAAACCAAGAGATGAGATGCTGTGTTTGTCGCTGAAAGGAAAGAACAACAGTTTTGGGAAACTAGATGAACTCCCCTTAGTAAGTAAAAGTACGTCTCTGTCTTTTTTTCTTTTTTTGGAATTTAAAAGAAAGAAAAGGCAACTTCAGTAAGACCATCTTCATTAATTAGGAAAATTAAGGTAATGTAGAAGAAAAGGTAATTTTAAAAAATGGTAGAGCAGAAAGACCACTGGATTAGGAGTCAAGCAGGAGATCCAGGGCTGTTCCCTTCTTCTTACCATGTCTGAGGACCAGGAATCTGAAGCCCTTCCAGGGCCTGCTAAGCTCTTATGCCCTGAGACTAGATGCTGGGTACAGGAGCCAGTAAAAAGAAATCTTTTACTCCTTGTGGGTCCATTGGCCTTTGTACATTAACAGCAGGCTCACGTGGACGTCCAGAGCTTATGCATGACTCTTTTCAAATCTGATTTTCTTCAACAGAAGCCCATGAAAGGAATCTACAAAGAGAGTGTCCAGCTTCTCACCTCATGGGATCAAACACATCAAACAAGCTTCTATCACCTCTAAAGGTACAGACAATTGCATAAAAGTTGGATATGTGCATTACCCAGGACAGGAAGGTCTATGTTTCTGGACTGCATCAAAACCCCCCTCTGAGGTGATAATAACGAAGGAGATGCTAGGGGTCTGCCGTTAGATAACGGATCTCCTGGCAGTGGCTTCTGCCCCAGTGATGCAACCGGATTCGTCAGCCCTCAAGCAAGGAACTTTCTGTTCCTCCATCCCATTTTATTGCTGACAAGATTACAATAAGATTATTTTCAGACTCTTCTTTCCACTACGAGGTGCTTGACTAGCCCAACTCTGGCCAACTTCTTCCACTCAAGCCTGCCTAATAAATAGACCTAGCCTTTCCATTTATTGATCAGCCACTAATTCAACATCATTATTCAAAGCTTAGTTATATACCAATTCTACCTGGGAAGTGGCCTTGCATCATCTAATTCTAACCTGTCTTGAGCACTGAAATCCATTCTAATGTCCTAACATGGAGACATTCCTTTAAACACCTGAGAACAACAAATTGGATTTTTCCAGACTTCCCCCATCTGTTTTCCAACCACTTCCATATGGCATCTCTATCTCCTTCGCTCCAGCCTCGCCCTCTTGCCTGCCCCACTGCAGCTCTCTCTTGGTCAATGAGGTAAATATGATGCCCGACAGGGCAGGAGGGCAAAACTTTATTTGGTTTCAGACCAAATGTATAATTACCTCCACAATAACCACATCTGTGATCTGTGCTCTGTTTGCATTTGTAGGAAGGCACATGCATGCAGATGCACATCATTTTGCAGGGCATGCTTACACACCCGGTGTCCCAGCTAATCACCATATGCTAGACATTCAAATTCTGTTATATAACGAAGGTAGGCCATAGAGGAAAGAATAGACCGGCAGAATGCTGCTTCCCCAGGGGCAAGGAGAGTGTCGCTGGGTGAGCACACAGCAAGATTTAAGCTCTCTCAGGAAATGGATGCAAAACAGCTTTGGCATGTTAGACATTACACATGATAAAGTAGAACCTCACACTGATGAGTATGATGCTTTAACATAGACAGGGCAAATAGAAATTGCCACACACAAAAGTATAAAACAGTGAAAAGCAAAAATGATGTGTTCCCAGAGAAAGGGAACATTCTCTTAGACTCTAGCTTCCATTATGTAAGGAGTAATTTTTTTTTTTTTTGGCCTGGAAGAGCAGATTCTTCTGAGATGCATGCAACCCTATTCTTGCCTCTTCATCTACTCCTCCAGCAATCTGAGAAATTAGCCAAAGGGAATTTCATTTTTTTATTCCTCTCCATAAATACCATTATAAGTATTAACAAAGAACAACCTCACCCTTATCTGAGCCCTGCACCAACAAGGGCACAAAGAGCCCTTTCCTTTAATGTCTCTGCTGCTGTCTTGACCACATATGATACACAGAAAAGAAATTTAAATCGAGGCCTCCAAAGTACTTCTTTAATTCCTTCCATATTTTTGCTTTGGGGCATTTACCAAGACTTTCATGAGTCAAGCAGCCAATTGCATCCATTTATTTGCCCCACAGTATCCTTGCACTCTTCCCAAAACCATCCAAAAGTTTCTGAGCTCTGGTCAAACTCAGCACCCCAGACACCTACAATCCACAATTGCAGTCACTCCAAGGGACTTACCTGGAGACACAGATCTCCTTGCTGCCCCCATAAATATGCATTTGTGCATCAGTGACTTGCTGGCCATGGTAATGGTTCTCATAAGCTGGCTGCAAGTTCCCACCTTCTGTTCTACATCTTCCTTCCCAGGAATTTAAAGCGCTTTGCCGATATAATACCAGTGTCCACATATTGCCAGCTAGAGCATCAGAGATCATGCCCACCTTGGTTTGGCAGGCTGGTGTTTCCATGCAGCTGGCTCTAGCCTCCTCTTCTCCCTTTACAGATGCACCGCTACCATGACATGGCTGCTGGCGGACCAAAGGCAGACCTGGCTATGTATGGGGACATGAGGCATCTGGCTCTAGGATTTTTCTCAAAGTTCTCATAAAGTAAAGGAGGACAATGGTGGGACAAAGGGAGGATGAAAGCTTTCTCTGAGCACAATGGTGGGCCATTTTCCAGTGAAACACGAAGCTGGGATCTTCCAAGTTGATTCTTGCAGCTGCCTGCTGGCACCAACCCTAGAGATTCAGAAAAATAACCTCTCCCCTTATCTTCATTTTCCCTCTGTTATCTGATCTTCAGAGCATTTTAGAAATGGGAGTCCTTTCCATCACTTAATTATAGGAGGTGGGGTGTGGAGGTGGGGACTCATTTCAGGACACTGGTCAATCCAGGACAGACTTGCTTGTTGTGGCTTCTCATTGTTATGCACTGACTCTTCACAACCACCCTCAAGGCTAGGTGCAAACCCTCCCAGTGAGGAACCAGCCACCTCTTGAGTCTGAAAGCTGCTTGAGTCATGCTCTTTCACAAGTCTTAAAGGGTCACTGGGCCATCTCCTTGATCTCTGAGAGTCCTCACTTTTCTGTCTTTGGAATTACATCAACCCTACAGGAAACTGGTGGGACTCAAAAAGCAATACCCCAAAATGAAGGCCTCAGCAGCAGCCTCAGAAGCAAAAGTTTTTCTCTGACCTTCTCCTGCCTCTATCTCTCAGTCCCATTCTCTCCAAGGCTACCCATGGAAACTAGAATCCCTCTCCCCCAAGGCGGGTCATAGAAACCAGAACACCTTTTCCCCAAAGCCAGCCATAAACCTAAAAATACGACTCTAACTTTCACTCTGCTTTTCTGTGTAAAAATTGGCTATAAAGAAATTCTTGTGCACATGTACCCTAAAACCTAAAGTATAATTAAAAAAAAAAAAAAAGAAAGAAAAAAAAAAAAAAGAAATTCTTGGACCTACTTTGTTTGACTGCAGGTCATAAGGCCCCCATTCCAGAGGGTTCTGCCCCACACCCAGGAGAAAGGAATGCTGCTCAGAGAGGCCAAGAAGGATCTAGACAGACAGGCCTTGCTGGGTTTCCCCACTCAGTCTATCAGCATTCGATCAGGCCCTTTTTATCCCTGTTTCTCCACAGTTCTCCATACTTTGTTAAGCCTAAGCATAAAAATGGACGATTTCCCCTGGATCTTTAGGTCTTCATCCTGAAGGCTCACATGTATACATGTTAAATACATTTACATGCCTTTTTAACAGTTTAATCAATCTGCCTCTCGCCGGTGATTTTCAGCGAACCTCCAGATGGCAAAAGGGAACCTTTCCCTTGGCCCCAACAAAATCAAGAGGCAAAAATCTGAAAAGTCAGGGATCACAAGAGGCCACAGCAACCCTGGAATATCAGTTTCAGTAATATCCTATTTATCTGGCCTTTCAGGATATGACATGCTTTACCCAAGAAATACTAATATCATCATCATGATCATCTATGACAACCTTTCCAAATTACATTATTTAATTCCTTCCTCTGAACACCAAAGCAGATAAACCTAATCTAACCTTTCTTCCTCCGGGGCGGGGCGGTGGGGGGAACCTGCCATTATACCAAGTAGCAAGACAATGACCTGCCCTGCCCCCCAGCAAACCGCCAGGAGCTATGGTGCTTTTTATGGGCTATTTGTCTCTACATCAACTGCCCAAACTCTCTTACTTTGAGTTGTTGTGCTTTTTGGTAAACTAGTTCTTCCGAGGAGATTTCCTTCATTGTCCTATGGTAATGAGCTTATAAGCTGCTGTCAGATTTTTTACTTAAGTCCATTTTAATTGCTTTGCTAATTTATGCAAGGTGGAGACCCAGATGAGTGAGCATGGGAGCACTGCATGGGTGCCACATTGCACAACCCAGTGTGCTATTTGCATCACAGCTCATGCTACTGGTGCCCCTTGGAGTGAGGGCAGTGCACAGTCAGCTCCAACATACACAATGGACAAGAAATATTAATATCAACTAAAAAACTTCCCCAGCAAATACATGGACTTTGTGACAATGACTCTAGATGCTCTGCTCTATGCCCCTTATTCTTCTTTCTTATTATTATCATCTATGTTCTGGAGAGTTTCCAGATCCCCCTCCCCCACGTCTGTAAATTGAGACTGTGAAATAAAGTGTAAATAAGTGAAATGATGCCGTGAATTAGATATGACAGTTGACCCTTCAGACCTGGATTTGAATCTTAACTTGCCCATATACTAACTGTGCAACCTCTTCAACATATAACTTACTTCTTGGAGCTTTGGCTTCCTCATCTGTGAAATGGGGATAAAAGCAGTCTTTGATGGATCAGATTGCCTCCTTGTACTTTCATAAAGTACATTTCAATGTACTTTACATATATTTAAATACCATAACGTATGTAAAGTACTTGGAACAGTGCCAGGCACATCCTAGGTCTTCAATTAATGTTACTACGTACTAATCATTATTCCTATAGTTTGGTGGCACATCAACTCAATTTCAATAAGCTCATAATGGGCAGGATGGTATAGTGGTTAAGAGCCCACAGACTCTGAAGCCAGACTGCCTGGAAGAGAATCCTGGGGCCACCTCTTACTAGTTGTATGATTTTGGCCAACTTCTCACTTTACTTCACTTCTCAGAGATACAAGTCATTCCTCTGAAAAATAAGGGAAAAAATAACACCTAGCTCTCAGAGATGTTGTATGGCTTAAATGAATATATATATATAGTACTTAAATAGTACCTACACTCTGTAAACATTTAATAAATGTATTGGCTGACCTTGTCGCTATTATACTCTCTAACTTGGTGGATAATTATTCAAATGGCCACAAATTCATCCTTTTTCTGCATTAACATCCTTGCAATATAACATTGCAGATCTCTCATCATGATGTAGAATCTATTTCTTCACTCATTGAATCTGAGCTGGCCATGTGACTTGCTTTGGACAATGGGCCATTAGCAAACATAATGCAAGCAGAGGCTTGAAAAGAGGCTTAGGAACTGGGACTCTGTTGTTGCTCTTAGGAACCCTGTGTCTGTCTACCTTGTGAATGAGCCTGAGCTAGTCAGCTGAAGGATAAGAGACCACATGGAAGAGAATTAAGTCACCCTGGCCGATGGCCAGCCAAAAGCCAGATCTGTGGCTCAGCCACAAGCCCTGCTGGCCACAGATGCATATGTGAGCCCAAAAGGTTTGCTGAGCCAGTCCGGAGCAGAAAAACTGCCTGGATGACCCACAGAATTGTGAGCCAAATAAATGGTTGTTGTTTTAAGCCATGATGTGTTGGGGTGGTTTATTACACAGCACAAGCTAACTGAAACAGGCCTTGTAGAGTCTAACATGTAGTTCCATGTACCATTCTTACTCCTGATTCCCTGTCTGCCAGGCTTCTGTGGCCAGCCCAAGAACTGGATGTTGTGAAGCAACTAGTTTTCCTAAAGAGAACAACCCCTCTTTAAGACATTTCTATTAAAATCAGCTTAAGAGGAAAAGCTTCTTGGTGTAATTATAGTCACACACACGGGATCTAAAAGTTGGAACACACCAAGAAAAGGACTTTGTGTTTGGAAGGGACATGATGACAAACGGTGGGCTCTAAATAATTCCAAGCTTCCATTCATGGAATTTGGGATTGATTAGGCCAAGGAGATGGAACTAGCTCAGTGTCATCTCCCCTGAAAAGCTTTCCTTGGCTCTTCTCACTACCATCATTGTCTCGTTGACTTTCGATACCTGGCGTGTGCATTTAGGCTTTGGATCATATGGAATCCTGTGTGGCCCTAGAGAATCCACTTGATCACGTGGATCTGAGTCTTCTCTACCAAATAAAATGCTACATTCCTTGAAGGTACAAAACCTGTCTCAGTCCATCACAGTACCTAGCAAAGTTCCACGCACAAAGTAGGTATTCAAGAAATTCAGTGGTCATTATATAAAAGAAACTCTCCAAGTTAGAAGTGAATACATATTTTATACCTATGGAGAGGCAACATAGCAAGAGAGCCCAAGAGCACAGATTCTGAGGTCAGACTCCCTGGGCTTGAATCGTTACCCCTCAACTTCCTAACTGTGCCTCAGTTTCCTCATCTGTAATTGCTGATAACAGAAGCAACTACCTCATGGGGTTCTTATAAGAATGAATCGAGGTTATAAATGTAAAGCACTCTATCTATATAACAGAATGCCATTTGGCAATCAAAAGGAACAAACAGAAACATTACTCTCAGTGAAAGCAGCCAGTCACAAAAGATCACATATTATATGATTCAATTTATATCAGCTGTCCAGAAAAGACAAACTAATAGGGACAGCAAGTAAATTAATGGTTGTCTGGGGCTGGGGGTGGGATTTGGAATTAACTGTAAATGGGCATAAGAGGTGACAGAGTCAGATTGTGAAGATGGTAGCATTTCTCTGTAAATTCACTAAAAAAAATCATTGAATGGTGCATTTAAAATAGGTGAGCTTTATGGTATGTAAATTATATCTTACTAAAGCTGCTTTGAAAAATGTAAAGGCTTAGAGAACAGTGCCTGGCCAAAAATAAGCACTAGGTAATTGTTTATGAAAAATAAATAAACATTGTACTTGGGGAAATGTGGGTATAACAATATTCCCTGGATGCTGAACCATCTTCATCTTTCTAACCTCTTGTTCACCCCACCTCCCCCCAACAGGGATCTAAAGCTGGGGATCCTCTTCCCATGAGCCCAGGATGCTGCTAAACCCAGCCATATGTGTGTCCTTGGCTGCTACTGTCCCTCCCACTGCCAAAACTCTGTGCAGTATATTAAATGCCTCTTGTTTATATAGCTCACGATGCCAAGCTGTATTTTATTATATTGAGCCAACTGCTCTTATGCAAGTTTTCTCTTTTGGAAGGGGGTGTTGGGAGGAGGGAATGATCACACTATTGAGGGAGGGAGATTCCTTAAAACCATGACTCCAAAAGCAGCTGCTGATTACTCACAAAAACCCACACATCCTTGTCCTTGACAAATGTAATGCCACAGGGTAGCTTTAGCCCTGATCAAAACACGGACAACAATAGCCTCTTGGTCAGAAAGAAAAAAGGAGATAGAGAGGGAAGGAAGAGTTAAAGAAAGAGAAAAGGAGAATAAGATGAGAAAGAAAAAACAGTTTGAAATAGATTTACAGCAAGGCTCTGCCACATATGCAGGAATAGGGAGGGCTTAATTTGTAATAAGTCCCTGGAACAGACAAGAGTCCCAAGCATACAATTCTTGTAAACTTGTGGCTTTAGCATCTTGCCCCAAACCATCTGCACAGAGTTCTCAGCCCTTCTGTGAAATCATCCCTCCACCCTGTTTTATCTTCTGGCCTTCATTACGAACTGGCCCATTCACTTGGTTCCCATCAGGTTACATGCTCAGTTGCTCACCATTTCCCACATTGATGCTGATGGAGTCTATCTTCCCAGCCATTTAAACACATCCATCCAAATTCTCGGAGAGGGAAGGAAATACAACTCCACCTCCTCACAGTCTCCGCAGACTTGGCAAAATGGATGCCTGGAGTCATGCCCAGACCTAGTAAGACCAACCCACTTTCCCTGTTCATGCAGTAATTTATGTAGGCAATCAATCAAAAATTATTTATTGAGCAACCACACATGACAGAACCTGGCTTCCCTATCCTTAGCAGTGCTTCTCAAACTGGAGCATGCATGGGGACCTCCTGGAGAAATGCTAAAACACAAATTCCTGGGTGCCACCCCCAGAGCTACTAGTGCAGTAGGTCTGGGGGTCGAGTCCAGAGTCAGCAGTTCTAACAAGCTCCCAAGTGATGCTAATGCTTCTGGTCCATGGACCAAACTTAGAGTAGCACTGCTCCTGGGGTTACAAAGGTGAATAATAGGTGGAGTTTGCCTGAAGTAACTATAATCAATTACTGGACCTAAAGAATGCATGCACAGGCCAGGTGCGGTGGCTCACACCTGTAATCCCAGCACTTTTGGAGGCCAGGGCAGGCAGATCACCTGAGGTCAGGAGTTCGAGACCAGCCTGGCTAACATGGCGAAACCCCAACTCTACTAAAAATATAAAAATAAGCTGGGCATGGTGGCAGGCGCCTGTAATCCCAGCTACTCAGGAAGCTGAGGCAGGAGAATTGCTTGAACCCAGGAGGCAGAAGTTGCAGTGAGCCGATGTCAACCCACTGCTCTCCAAACTGGGCCACAGAGTGAGACCCCCTCTTGCACCTATAATCTCAGCACTTTGGGAGGCCGAGGCAGGTGGATGACTTGAGGTCAGGAGTTCGAGACCAGCCTAGCCAACATGGTGAAACCCCATCTCTACTAAAAATAAAAAAAATTAGCCAGGTGTGGTAGTGTGCGCCTGTGGTCTCGGCTACTCAGCAGGCTGAGGCATGAGAATCACTTGAACCCCAGGGGGCGGAGGCTGCAGTGAGCCGAGATCTTGCCACTGCACTCCAGCCTGGGACACAGAGCAAGACACTGTCAAGAAACAAACAAACAAACAAACAAAAAGAATGCATGCACACACAAACACGTGACAAACGAAACTTTAACACCAGGTAACACATGACGAGCCTTAGGAGAGACCCAGACAGCAAGTGAGAGAAACTGAGAGAAAAGGTTGGGCTGTATGCATATATCTCCATACATGAGTTCTTCCTGGGCAAAAAAACCATATTGTATTTATTTTTCTACTTCTAACACCTGGCACATAGTAGAGGCTCAATAGAATATTTTTTAAATAAAAGAACAAATATAAATATAGGCATTTGTTCATTAAATTTATGTAACAAAGTTTCATGTCTTGGTTGTGCATTTCTCTGCCTTATCAAAAATCAATGAGTCAACAAGCACTGAAAGAGCACAAGGACTGTGTCAGGCCTGGAATACATTCTGTGCTGGATCCCACGATGAACATGATATACATGGTTTCTACCCTCATAAAGCTGAGAGTCTGAGGTTTCACTGTATATGATGCTCTCCATACTTTAAATCTTAAGCCCACTGGGTCCTTTTCTGAGATCTGTCTTAAATATCGCAGTCTCCAGCTCTAAATCCTGGTCTGCTGGCTATGGATTTTGGGGTAAGTTACTTAACCTCTGCTATGGTTTGGATATTTGTTTCCTCCAAAGCTCATGTTGAAATTTAATCTCCAATGTTGGAGGTGGGGCCTGGTGGGAGATGTTTGGGTTGTGAGAGTGGATCCCTCATGCATGCTTTGGTGCCCAGGAGTGAGTTCTTACTCTGTTAGTTCCCATGGGAACTGATAGCTAAAAAGAGCCTGGCCCCTCCCTCCACCCCCTCTCTTTCTTCCTCTCTTGATATGTGATGCCAGGTGACTCCCTTCACCTTCTACTACGAGTAGAAGCTTACTGAGGTGCTCACCAGAAGCAAATGCTGGTGCTATGCTTCCTGCACAGCCTACAGGATGTGAGTCAAGTAAACCTCTTCTCTTTATAAATTACCCACCCTCAGGTTATCCTTTATAGAAACACAAATGGACTAAGACGACCCCTCTGTTCCTCTGTTTCCTCATCTCTAAAATGGAAATAACAGGAGAACTGCCATCACAAGGCTAGAATCAAGACTGAGCTCATTGACATAATAAACTTACAACAGCACTTGATACACAGAAAGGGGTTGTTAAATGTTCACTGTTAATTTTTGTTTGCATTATTATTATCAACACTATCTTCATCATCATTATCATTAAAAACTGACCCCCTCAAGGGCGAGATACATCTCAGCTTACGGAGTTTGAGATAAACAAAACAGCCTTCTGGGCCTCAAAAATCCCAGCCGAGTCCTACAGCTTCCTTTCTTCACCCTATTTGGTTTTCCCATCCTCCCCCAGTCTGCTCTTGTAGCAGCTTCTTGAAACATCCAACCCATTTACAAATCAGAGCCATTGCTGTGATGGCTTGAGTCCAGGCCCAAGCTGGCAGGATCAAGAAAAGACAGGCCCCTCTCATTCAGCCACACATAGCCTACTTGTCGCCCTTTTGGAAACCAGTGACTCAGATGTAACTCTCCTGCAAGGTAGCAGCTGGTGGGCTTTGGCAAAGCACACAAAGGGAGCGCATTCTCTCTCCCAGCGACCCAGGGCACCAAGGAGAAGGTCTTAACGCGGCGCTCATTCAGGTTTTAGCCTAATTAAAATGGCATTACCAGTTTCAATGGCAGGTTTCTTCTGCCAGCTGCAACTGGTTCTCTTCTCTGAAGCTTTTTCTTCTTGTTTTTATAGTTTATTGATCCCCAACATGGAACTGAGGAAGGTTGGATTAAAAAATAGCAACTCAACTCGCTTTCCTCTCTCCCTTGTCCAGTTTGAAATCCCAGATCTGCAGATAATTATTTGCCATCTCTGTTTATCTAAACTGGCTCGGAGGCCTCACAATGGGCAAATTTTTATAAACCAATAACCCAGACTCTTCTAGATGAACAAATGGACTTCATTTTATAATTTGGCATAAGATCTCCCAGGGACCAGGAGCCTAGATTTTATACAAACCAAGATGTGTAGAGGTATACACATTTATGTCTGTATGCATAGGTCTCCATACATGAGTTCTTCATGGGCAAAAAAACATATTATATTTGTGTTTCTACAAATGAGCCTGGCTGCTTCAAAAGGACACAGCCTCTCTTCTGGTATCTGGCAGGCTGAGGTGACAGGTAATAAAATGTACCTCACAGCCCCTTTGTAAATTCCAAATTCCTTCCTCTCAGGAAGGGGCTGCTTGCCTGCAAATATCTCCAGGAAATTTTGTGAAGAGCTCCATTTTGCCTGCCCTGGCTACAAATTACACACCACCTTGCAGTCCACAGTTCAAGAGCCCTGTAGTAGCAACATGGTGGCATTTAGGGAGGGGTTCAACTGCCACATCAAGCAAAAGCAGCTCAACTCTGAGTTGAGATGTACAGGAACAGGACAACAGGGTTTAATAATATTTGGGATGGAAAGTGAGGAGACAATGATAGAATAAATGACACTCCAGTAAATCCACTACCATGAACCCTAGTCCTTTTTTTCCATCCTCTGGTATTTATTATTTTATCCATTTGCTCGTGTGTTCATCACAGGTTTATCAAGTGCCAAAGAGACTATATATAGTATGCTAGTTGAGGGTATGCGCTTTGGGTTCAAGCAGACCTGCTCAATTTCCAATTCTACCACTTGACCAGCTGTGTCCTTAGTCAAGCCACTTGGCTTCTCTAAGCCTCAGTTGCCTACATTCAATTGAGTGTGGTTGTTGGAGCTAAATGAGACTATGTACATAACACCTGGCACAGTTCTCCAGCATAGGAATGAGCTATGGAATATGTTATCATGATAATGGTGATGATGATGGTGATAGTAATGGTGGTGGTGATGTTGATGGCCATGATGATGAGGAGGAGGAGAAGGAGGAAGAGGAGCTGTCTTAGCTATTGGGAGGTAACCAGGGGTAGCTATTAGTCTTGTGAAACTCTTCTTCCAACACCAACATTTCTAGTATTTTTTTGTATGAGAAACTACATTTGATCCTTCCAAAGCCCTGGGATTCTAGCTCACAGTTGCTGGGGATGCCAGCCCCTGACAAAAGTAGTAGAGGGGAAATTAAAGGGCAATTCCACTTTACTTTTCACTATTACCTATAACCCTCTCTCCCCTCTGGCACCCTCTGGGATAGCCATATTAAACCCATGTAAAGAAGGAAATCTGCACATATCCCTCATGCTTAAGCTTGGAGCTCAACCTCTAAGAGGTAGAAACCAACAGGAACCCTGCTCTGATTGAACATAAAATTAAACTCTCTGATTGCAATTGGACAGATGACCATTAGTGGTATTCCAGGCACAGAAACAAACTTCAGTCCCTCAGGCCCTTCTCTTCAATGAACACCAAATGGAAAGACAGCAAGAAGAAATTGCCATGAAGCTCTTATGATGGAGTCCATAGATGCCTTATGATATTCCCTTGTGCACTCATACGATTTTGTTCCTCTTCAAGTGTTTTCATACCCTTTGGTGCTCACAGGAATTCTAGAAGGCAACTTATTACCGAACTCATTTAACAGATGAATAAACTGAAGTGGACAGAAACAATATGGCTCCTGCAAGATCACAGAGCTGTCACTAGAACAGCAAAAGTTAGAACTTCGGTTTCCTTATTCCAAACTTGAGTTCTTTTCACCAAGAGGCCCTCTAGCCAACATTCAGCTGCTGAACTGAGCTTGTAAATCTCCACTAGCAGAATGAACGAATGGATTGCTTGTGACTAGAATAGAAAGGGAGTCAGTAGCTCTGAGTCAGGTACCAGGAGAACCTCAGAAGTAGCCTATGTGAATGTCCACCTGGGATTGCCAGTGGCTAGGACCACTGACAAGATGGTGTCCATGAGGAGTTCTTGACTTGCTGTAGCCCATGTTTTCTGTGGTCTCTTCTGCCCTGAGCTTATTCCTTCATCCCATCTACCCAGCATCTTCCTTTACTTGGCTTTCTAGTGGGAAAGGACTGGTTAACCAATGAGCTTCAATGCTATCAAATAGCCTATAAATCAACAGGGCTCCAAAGACTCAGAGTTGGGCTCCTATACAAAATTTGCCTGCTCTACTTCCTTCTAATCCAGGAAAGGGAAGCATCAACTTAAGGACTCATATCATTCAATAACACTACAAACATGTGGGGCTGATTAACAATCAGACAAGAAGACATGCACTCTGTGGCGCACACTCATAGACATGGACATACCATGGGTGTGGCTGCATCAGGATGGCTTTAATTAAAGGCCCCCTGCTGCTGTCTTCTTTAAGTTACTGTTCTACTTGCATAGCTTTGTCTCTTGACTACGAATCACCTGAATCATCCTCCCCAGGATCACTGTAAGATTTCAGCTTCAGGATTTCCCTCTCTCAGACTGATACATATCAGTAGGAATTCCTAGAGTGAGCAGTGACCTCCATGATGAGTTTGTTCATCAAAGGATTACCTCCTTGAGCAGGGGTCCCAAACCTTTGCTGTGTGTTGGCCCCTTTGGAAAGCTGGTGAAACCAATGGACCCCTTGTCAGAACAGTTATTTTAAATGCATAAGGTAAACTGCATGGGATTATAAAGCAAATCAATTGTATCAAAATACAGTTATCCAAATACTAAACAGCAAATTTGTCATACAGTAAAATGTGCACTTGTTTATCAACACATTGAATAACAAGATCTAGTAGTGAGTCTTACACCATCATAATTTTGAGGTAATAATGAGATCTCAATAGGAACTGTAACATGATACAGAAATGTCTATGATTTCTGCTAGTGACCAAGTTACAGGTACAGCTAACACTACTGTGATTTGTGTCTTTATTTGTAATGGAAGGAAATGCTAAATTCCAGTTCAAAATTAGTGGAACTAAAGATGTCATTTTTTCCTGAACCCCATGCCTTCTACACACAGGTCCTTTGGGTGGGGAGTGTGGATTTCAGGTTAGGATCAACCTTTGCCCTTGGTCCTAAAGACAAGCCACATGGATAGACTGCTCAAAAGGAACTCAGTGAGCTACCTATTTCAATGAGACTGTATGTCAACAGCCAATTTTTGGTGGTGGGGGGAGGGAAATTTCTAAATATTGAAATAACACTCTGAGGCCCTGACAATGAAGAAAAGATTATGTTCTGGGACATGGCACTACAAGCCTGGTTTAACTACAGCTAAATAATCTCAAAGCAAGGGATCCGGGGACCGCCCCTGGTAAAATGAAAGAGACAGGCTTGTGGATTTTTCCAACTTGCTCACTTGTCATCCATTATATTGTGTCTCTAGGTATTAAAAGAACTTTCCAGGTCAGTGGCCTGCCATGCCACATCCCTGGATAAACTGCCCAACCTACCACAGCTCAGGAAAGACATGCACGTAGAAGAGTGACTTTGGCAGCCTTTTTCTTTTATGCCATCTGTTCCTGACCCTTCTCATGCCATAGTTGATTGGACCAAGGGTGAGCACCAGATTCAAGGTCAACCTAACTATTGCCTGGTAAGCAGCCAATGATGTGGCTTGAAAATAATAATTTTTAAAATGATCTAGATCAGACAGCCTCTCTCTCTCATGCTCCCCTGGAGAATGTGAACTGAGACACACTGCAAAAATGCAATTACAGGTGGAAGTCAAAGCTGAAAGAAAGTACAGAGGAAAGCCCAGAATTTGACTCAGGGTAATTACAGGGGAAAAACAACAACAACAACAACAACAACAACAAAAAGTGAGAGATACCGAGCCCAGGGAATGGTGGAGCACTGCACTGGAGACCATGGGCCCCACTGCAGGGTCCCCGGGGAGGCCCCAGATTTAGATTATCCTTTAGTTCCTGTCTCTGTAAAGCCTCCACTTCCTAACTACATAGCAAAATTTCATGAATAAAATTCAGGGCGTTAGAGAAAAAAAATTGTATTTTTATTTTCACTAAGCTGGAAACGAAACTTTGCATTCCCTTCCCCTCTTTTGAGAAGCCTTCATATATCCTCTAAGATTGGGTGAGGTGCTTCAATAATGTGCCCCCAAAACCCTTTCACCTACTGCTATCAAGGCAGGAACCATGTTCATCATAATTGCCTATTTACATATATCTACCTCCCAATTAACCATAAGTTCCTTGAGGACAAGGACCCTTCAGGAATTGTTGATCTCCTTTGGATTCCCATGGCTTGGCACAGTAAATGTCCCATAGTATATACTTAATAAATACTTACTAAATCAAAGAATTACATAAATCAACAGGGCTCCAAAGACTCAGTAAACCATAGAGACATAAAATAGCAATTTAAGGATGCAGGTTTAGTAATCTAGCCACAGCAATTAAGAGGAAAATAATGGGGCAAATACCAAACTCCATAGGACAATATTAGAATTAGGTCTTTCATACAACATATGTTAAAGCAATTCGGTTCACTGAACATTGACTGTGACCTACTATAGGTTACACTACCTTTTCATAAGGATTTAACAAATATAAGAGGGTAAAGCATGCAGACCTATCTCAAACACAATGCAGAATGAGATACATACTATAAGAGATAGACCATTTTGGGGGAGAATTGCTATTAGAACTGGAGTCAGCTGACCTATATCTAAATCTTGCTCTTCCCCCTTATTAGTAACAGAAATCTAGACAAGTTGCTAAACCAAACCTCAATTTCCCTGTTTGTAAAATGGAGCTGATGATACAGACCTAATAGAAAAGTTACAAAGATTAAATGCAATTAATTATGTGAAAGGATGTGGTACCATAATTGGTGCATGACAGACATTCATTAAAGGTTTGGATTTTTTCCCTCATATATAAAAAACTGTCGAATTGTACATGGTCAGCAAGGTGATGGTGGTGGAAAATAGAATTTAATGTGTGGTATGTTACTCCCAAGTCCATTTTACCCATGACTATGCTAGAACAAAATTTTACTGTATTTGTAGCAGATTGGAAGGAAGGTCTAGCTCAGCACTAGAAACAAACAGAAATACAATATGAGCCGCATGTGTAATGTTAGCTTTTCTAGTAGCCACATTAAGAACAGTAAAAAGAAACAGGTAAAATTAATAATTTATTATATTTAGCCTAATATATCCAAAATGTTTTTCAATATGTAATCGATATAAAAACTTATTAACAAATATTGTACATTCTTTTTGTCGTACTAAGTATTTGAAACCAAGTGTGTATTTTACACGTACAGCACATCACATCTCACTTCCAACTAGCCCCATTTCAAGTACTTAATAGCCATGTTTTGCTAGTGGCTGAATGGGACGGGTCTAGATTGTATAAAGACAGCTGTGGAGATCACCTCACCAGGAAATCAATTTTTTTTTTTTTTTAGACGGAGTTTTGCTCTTGTTGCCCAGGCTGGAGTGCAGTGGCATGATCCTGGCTCACTGCAACCTCCACCTCCCAGGTTCAAGCGATTCTCCTGCCTCAGCCTCCCAAGTACCTGAGATTACAAGCATGCGCCACCACGCCCAGCTTATTTTTGTATTTTTAGTAGAGACAGGGTTTCGCCATGTTGGCCAGGCTTGTCTCGAACTCCTGACCTCAGGTGATCCACCTGCCTCGGCCTCCCAAAGTGCTATGATTGCAGGCGTGAGCCACCACGCCCGGCCCAGGGAATCAATTTTATTTAGACAGTGAATAAGAGCTCAGACTCTGGAACCAGACTGTGTTCAAATGCTGGCTCTGTCACTTACCAGCTGTGTGATCTTGGACCATTGACTTCATCTCTCTGTGCCTAATTTCTTCATCTATATTGAGCAACAGCAATACCAGCTTCCAGAGTTGGTGAGGATTAAATGAATTAACACATGCAAAACGCTTAGAGTGACATCAGGCACACAGTAAGCTATCAATAAATGTTAGCTGGTATTATTATTACAGCTCTGGGGGAGAGGGGCATGAAGAGAGTAGCAGAGAAGTATAAAACCTATAAAAAATTAGAAGTTTGCTACTCCCCTTTCAGTGTTAGCCAAACTGATTAGGGAACTCTGCTGTTCTCTCTTACAGGCCAATGAAAGTGAGAATCCTGGTACGTAGCGTCCCAGCATGGAATGGTCCTTGCAGAGTGGCAGACCCTCAAGTTTTCAATCTGAAGGCAATCCAAGGAGCTATGGTTCCAATTAGGAAGGCAAAGCTGGCCCAAATACCATTCCCCGCAGCTTGGCAGGAAAAGCCATTTGCAACAAACCAGACCATGTCTCCCATTTTCTGTCTTTGTTTCTCTGTTCAAACATTTGTAAATCTTTCAGAACTTGGGAGAGGTGGCAGCAGCAACTGTTTTAAAAGGCAGAGCCAGAATCAAATGAAGGCAGGGCAAACACACAAATGCTCAGGGGGATTAGAAGCCAAAATACAAATTAAAAAAAAGATGAAATTAAGAGCAATAAAATTATTGTCTTCCGAATATAAGCAACTGTGTCTTCCTGGAAATCACTTCTGATTCTTACAGATTAAGAGCTATCTACATCTCTAAACCCCTGACTGATTTTTCCTTTAAATCTGCATCAAATATGTCTATTCCTCTCCCTTGGCATCCCTCACACTGCTTCTACAATAGTGGCACAAGTCAATTTAAATGCCTCCATTTTTATGCACTTTTTAATTGAGACATCACTTACAGACAGTAAAGTGCATAAAACTTAAGTATACAGCCATGTTAAGGCCATTCAGGTCCAAATATGGAATATTCCCAGTGCTCCAGCAAACTTCTTCAGGCCCCTCCCAAGATAATCACTCTTCTGACCTGTATCTCAGAGGAGGACTTTGCTTGGTTTTGAACTGCACGTAACTGATATGCCACCTTTCTCCTTCCTATCAGAAATGCAGCCCTAGATATGATGACAGGTCCCCAAACACAACAACATGCTACGCTCAGGTCCTCTGACCCTAATGCACGAACACTACAGCTCTAGGTTCTCAGGTATTCAAAATCCACTTCTAGGTCTGCTCTGCAGGACATCAGACCCACTGCCATGGGGCAATGAGCTAAATTATAACAAGATTCAGCTTTATCTGGAGCAAGATGGGGGAGGTCTTGCGTCCCATAGGGACTTCCCTTTCAGTTGAGTGGGCAAGTTAAGAGCTGGAAACAGCCAGCCTGGGTCTGAAGCCTAGCTTTCTCATTTTCTAGCTGTGTGACCTCAGGTAAATTTCTTCATACCTCTGTGCCTCAGTTTCCTCACCTGAAAAATGGAGACAACAACAGTACCTGCTGCCATAGATATTGTAGAGATTAAATGCTTAGAGCACTGCCTGAAACATGGTACTTCATAAAGATTAGATATTATTATTATTATAATCTAGGCAATACCCTTAATGCCTAGACCAGCAAACGTGCAGTGTGCACATACCACCACATGCTCACAGATGCACACATATATATGCACATATACTTACATACACGTGTGTGTGTGTATGCCCACACATATGCAACTTCAACTCCCCTCTGCTCAGGCTACAGATGACAAAAATTCTCCTCACTTTCCTACAAAGCTCCTGCTCATTAAAAACCAGAGGCAAGAGATCAAAGTAAAGGAAGTGTAAAACAAGGAGAGGAACCTCATTCATAAGGAAAATATTTGCCTTAAGTAGGTCTGGAGAACTCAAATGTCTCCCTTCCTGAGTGCACACTGGGTTCACTCATTCTGAGATGGCACTATGTGAGCTGGAAGTCACCATATGGCCATAATTCCTGATGGGAGACCTGATTCATGGACCCCCAACCACAGTGGGTATTCATGAAAGGAGAAAGGCAGTTGGATTACTTGAATTCTCATTAGAGCAAATACTAGGTACAAAATCAAGTCACCCCAGAGTATCATCTTAGAAATTCTGTTGACTTTTAGAATTCCATGACATCTATGAAATGTCCCAGATCTCCAAGCTGGAGAGAGATAGGGAAGTGGCATTAGGTAGTATCAAGATGTCCTTGGCTCTAAAGGGAATATATTTGACAACTCTAAAGATTTTTTTTCTAGACAGCAATGAAAGTTTTCAGAGATGCTGTGATCATAAGTAAGGAACTTTCCCACTAAAACATCTTCTAGTATAATTACAAATATCCTGTAATATATCTGTCTCCAACATTTCACCCAGGAGGTTACCATGGGATGAAAATATACTGCTATACATAAAAGGATCAGAAGGAAGCAACTCAAAACCCAATCTTAAAGATCAGTTCAACAAGGAGGGGACTTGGGAATGGAACAGCGATGGAGCTAAAGACTCTGAAATCCCAGGATGGCCAGTAACATATTGTATGAAATAAGGAAAGGCCTTTCTAAGCAAAAATAGTTATACTTCTTAAGATCTCAAAGAATTTCAGATCTAGCTATTTCTTCTTGTTTTACAGTTAAAGAAGAAAGAACCACAAAATCCTCTCTCTCTCTCTTTCTCTCTCTCTCTCTCTCTGTGTGTGTGTGTGTGTGTGTGTGTGTGTGTGTGTGTGGCCAAAGTCCAAATTTTTATTGTTGACTCAAAATCTTGCTAATACTGTGTCTATTCGTTTTCAAAGTGCTATCCAGCAAATGTTGATATTAGCCAAAATTACTTGGACTTTGGCCACTGCATGTATATAAAAACAATGAAATTTTATTTCCTTTTCCTCATCATTAGTGAGCTTATTGGCTTAAAATACTTTGAAGTTTTCCAAAACAGTTCTGTGTTTTATAAACACTCCAATAACATCACCAATAAAAACTACAATGTCCACCTGTCCCTTTCGCCCTCAGTTAGAAAACTGCATAATAATTAGATATCTAATTCCCACTTAATTTCTTGTGGTAAAAAGAGGGGGAAAAAAAAAATCAACCAGTGCTCACAGGTGCTAGTTAACAGAATTGAATTATTTCATAAAATTAAAAAGAAGTGCTTTCAGAGTTAGAATCTTGTGATCCTAATGCCTAGCAGACACAATTTGACTTTGGGGCAGATGGGAAAGAGAAAATTCATAATCCCTACCCTAAAGGTAAGTCAGTGAAACATCACCCCTTAGCTCCTGGCTTTCTGAAAATAAGCAGAAATCAAGACAGTAGACAATTAATATTGGCCTTCATTTCACAAACACACGGAGACCTGTCTTGACAACTATCTTACCCAGCTTCTCACCACCGAGCAAACACCAACTGGCACCCACAAGCCAGGTGCAGTCAAATGCGCCATTTAGGCCAAAATTAAAGAGTTGGCAATGTTACTTACTGATCGCATCTTTATGACAGTGAGAGCTGAAGCAACTCATAAAGTTCATGCAAAAAAAAAAGAAGTTTAAGATATATTAAGCCTAATTTTGTTTTCCAAAAAAGAAAATCTGCAATAATTAAAGGGAATGTTGTAAAAGAATATTTGGTGACACAGAAATATATTCTTGCTCTAATAAGTGAAAAAAGTCAATTTACAAAGCAATATGTAGACTATAAACCACGTTTATTAAAACATGTACAGAAGAAAACCTGAAGGATATACACCAAAATATTAACAGCGATTCTCTCTGGGTGACAGAGTTGGAGATTATTGTTATTACTTTTATTTTATTGATTTTTTTTTTTTTTTGAGCAAAAAGGCTGTTTATTTCACCTGGGTGCAGGTGGGCTGAGTCTGAAAAGAGTGTCAGCGAAGGGAGATAGGGGTGGGGCCATTTTATAGGATTTGGATAGGTAAAGGAAAATTAGTCAAAGGGGGTTGTTCTCTGGCGGGCAGGGGCGGGGGTCACAAGGTGCTCAGTAGGGGAGCTTTTGAGCCAGGAGGAGCCAGGAGAAGGAATTTCACAAGGTAATGTCATCAGTTAAGGCAAGAACAAGCCATTTTCACTTCTTTTGTGATTCTTCAGTTACTTCAGGCCATCTAGATGTATACGTGCAGGTCACAGGGGATGTGATGGCTGAGCTTGGGCTCAGAGGCCTGACATTCCTGTCTTCTTATATTAATAAGAAAAATAAAACAAAATAGTGTTGAAGTGTTGGGGCAGCAAAAATTTTGGGGGGTGGTATGGAGAGATAATGGGCGATGTTTCTCAGGGCTTCTTTGAGCGGGATTAGGGGCAGCGTGGGAACCTAGAGTGGGAGAGATTAAGCTGAAGGAAGATTTTGTGGTGAGGGGTGATATTGTGGGGTCGTTACAAGGAGCATTTGTCATATAGAATAATTGATGATGGCCTGGATACAGTTTTGGATGAATAGAGAAACTAAACGGAAGACATAAGGTCCGAATATGAGAAGGAGAAAAACAGATATTAAAAGACTAAGAATTGGGAGGACCCAGGACATCTAATTAGAGAGTGTCCAAGGGGGTCCAAGGGGGTTCAGCATAATTACTTGCTTGGTTGGCAAGTTTTTAGGCTCTTTGAGGTTTTTTTTTTTAATGTTGTCATATACCAGGCCAGATTGATTTAGGTAAAAACAGCACTCTTCATTTAAAAATATACAGAGTCCCTTTTTTTTTTTTTTAGCAGTCAGTAAGTCGAGACCTCAGCGATTTTGGAGGAAAGAGAAAATGCAAAGCCAGCAATTGTTTGTTAAAGAACAATTATCTTTATTTTTTAAATTCTGTTCATTTAATAGGTTTTATGCTTCTATACTAAGAGAAAAAGTAAAAACTGCCGCAAGATTCAGTTTTACTCAAGTCTTAACTCTGCCAAGAGTCCAAGATCAATGTTTGGTCAAAATTCTTTCCTAGAACAATCTGCAGCTACACACAACAACGTGGGTGAATCTCAAAAACATAACACTGAATGGAAAAAGCCAGATACACAAAAAATCATTTAGCACAAACTAAATGATTCCATTTACCTAAAACACAAAAAGAGGCAAGATAACACTATGATGTCAGAAGTTAGGGCAGCATTTACCCTTGGGGTAAGTAGATACTGTTAGCATTATTTATTTTTTTGCATTATTTCCAGGGTTTCTAGTTGTACTTAGGGGGAAGGACCTAGGAGAAATGAGTCTTTCCCATCTTGTGTGGGCTTCCCAACCTAACACAGATCCTGTTTAAAATACCTTACCTCCTCTGTTGTAAAAGACAATCTGGTGGCCAAATGAAATGCTTGATGTGCCCTTTGGGCTCTGATCTACACCACAAGCAGCCAATAGCACATATCCAAAATTTCAGATACAAGTCTGCACCTCAGCACACGCACCAGGAAGGAAGCATTTCCAAACTCATTTTCCCCCACATTTCAATGCTCACTGGCTGGTAGTACCAAAAAAAATAGTATAAACTGGGGGTGAAATAAAAGCCATCATAAATAAATGATGCTCTTGCTACAACATTACAAAAACACAAAGCCAACAAGACAGTTCTGGATGGAAAAAAAAAATGCGTAAGACTTCCAGAACCCTTCTCAGCACCATTTCCCAACACTCTCACATATTGGGTCAAAGAAACTCTTCAGGAAGTAGACAAATGGGAAGTCAGGAAGGACAGAAGGAAATGTGGTGAAGGTAGGAAGGAAGAGAGGCCTCTGGGTGCCTGTGGTGTGCTGGGTAAATTCCCAGGGTTGCCTCCCCAAATCCTCCCAGCCAACTACAAACCAGGCATTGCAATGCACTAAAATATGGGGGGAAACTTGAGGCGCAGCCAGTGAGAGGAGTGCTCCCCAACTTTGGCTGTATATTAGAATCGCCTAAGGAGCTTTCAGACATCCCAATGTGATGCTCAGGCACGGTCTATACCAATTACTTCTGAATGTCGGGAATGGGACTCAGGCACCAGCATTTTAATAAACCCTCCAGTTATATCCAACGTGCAGCTAAGTTTGACAATAAATGGCTTAGAGAAGCACTTCTTAAACTTTAATGCACATACACTGGACATTAAAATTAGATTCTGTTTCAGTAGGTCTAGGGTGGGACTCAAGAATGTGGTGCTGTTGGTCCCTGACCCAACCTGGCCTAGTAAGGGTATGGACCACGGCCTGTCAGGAGCTGCAGGAAAGCTAATTTCAATTAGGGGCAGAAACATTTTCCAAAATAGATGTTTTTCTAGCCCCTTGTGCCTGCTTGCACACAATGAGTTTCCAGATCCATGTCCCCTTTGTACTAATGCATATGTGTGGGCCCTCATTTTGCCCTCCTCTGCTTTACAGAGAAGCTAATGGAAGTGCAAGACACCAAGTTTCTGGAACATCAAGTCAGAGAGAGCCAGTCACCTCCCTCAGTCTCACCCTGGTAGCTAAGAGAGGCTGATTCCACTGGGGGAAGTAAGGGCTCCCTTACTTCTATACACTCCCTTATTTGACAAGATATTAGGCACAAGCCATGCCAGAGTGTGTGTATTAATGAAGCCCACATGTAACTGCTTAAGAGTAAACACTCACTTAATCCCATGTAGCTGAAATGTCTAACAAACGAATTAGCTGGTGGCATCCACTTAGGATATATGATCCAATTTATATTAAGATTTCTTTCTAAGGGCTGAACTGATTTCGACACGTATAAAAATGTGGTTTCAATCACCCACAATTGCACCATTTGAACAAGGCGGAGGGAAAGGCTTTTAAAGCGCCCAGACCTGAAGGGAGCAAATTACAAGATGGAATGAAGGAAATTTGCAATGGGGCTGGGATGGGGAGGTGGGGAACCTTAGAGGTATTGCTACTGCCATCAAGGAGCCCAGGAGACTCATCTCCACTGCTGGGCTCACTCAGTGGTGGGTCACTAATCAAGCATGTAGGTGCAGCCTTAAGAAAGAGCTCAGAGTATTCCTCACCACCTCCTCCCTCAGACTGCTTTCATGTGCATGGACAGTTCAGGGGACCCAGAATCATTCATGGACAGTCAAGCTATGGGGAGAGGACAGGGCTCTGGCAAGCACCAGGTGGCCGTCCTAAGACCAAACAGAGAATAGCATGTTTACATGCTCAAAGAACCTCTATCCATATTGGCCTCAGCTAACCATGCCAAGAGGAAGACATGGTAGAATACCACCGGAGGCTAGGAAATTTACGAAAATATTTCTCAGTATATAGTCGCTGGCTTTGTCTCATTCTATTGTCACAACAACTCTATAACATGGTAATATGATTCGTTTTTTTTACACCTGAGAAAACTGAGGTCCAAAGGCCAAAGTCATCTAGCTGGGTAATAGTGTTGATTCTAGGGAGTATGACTCCAGAAACCAAGTACTTAATGAATCCTGTGGTCTGAGGCCTATGTGTTCCCTTGGGCCTTGCTGGCATGGCCTGATTTCCTAGGGTACATCTGAGACATCAGTGTAGCAGTCTTTAGAATAGCCATGCAACTGCTGAGATCAGGTCGTGCCCATGTCCTTTAAAATGTGAATCCCACAGCTGTCCACATGAAGGGGCTCTCAGGGCCACAATAGCTTGTCACTGTCTGTCCATCTGAATGTAGAAAACACGGGAATAACTACTCTGTTTTTATGTGCTTAGCACCAGGCTAGTGATTTTCACGTATATCTTATCCCAGTTTTTATAGAGAAAAAAATAAACAGGTACTGAGAAGTTATGTAACTTTACAGTCAGCTATTTTGCTTTTGAATAAAGAGCACCTGGGCCTAAATCTGGTGATTTACCCCCCCACTCTAATCTATGCTATAATTATGCTAAATAATGACCCGAATTGTCTGATGCAAATTTCCTTGGAAGAGCATGAAACGTCCATTTATTCTCTCAACATGAATGTTGAATGCTCCTCTCTAGTCAAACCAAGTTCCATGTGGAACCTCGTGGCTGGGACACATTTCCTAGACTTTCTTGCAGTTAAGTAGAGGTGTGTAACTGAGTTCCAGCCAACGGCAAGTGGGCAGAAGTAATGTGTTTCTCCTTTAGGTCTGACCCATAAAAACCTGCCAAATCCGCCATATTTTCCTCCCTCATCTTTTGGCTCAGTTCAGGGCTCTTTGGCACTGGGGTGTGGCAGAGCCAATGGTAGAAGGAGTTTGGTCCTTAGAATGACTGCGTGGAGCAGAGCACTCTTCTATCAACCCACACTGGACTGTAACATGAGCAAGAAATCAAATATTACTGTGCTACACCACAAAGACTTTAGCATTTATTTGTTATGACAGTTAACCTATCCTGACTAATACACAGATCACACTCATTTCCTTTATCTTGCCACTTAAAAAATCTTACTTACTGTTTGTGTCAGTGATTTTCCAAGTGTGATTCCTGAAATAGCAGCAGCAGGAGCTTATTACTAATGCAAATTCTCAGGCCTCCCTCCAGACCTACTAAATCAGAAACTTGGGGGCAGGGGTGGTGAGCCCAAACATCTTGTTTAAACAAGTCCTCCAGGTGATTCCGATGCTCATTCAAGTTTAAGAACCACTGGCTTAAGTGAGTAGAAATTCACTGGTGAAATCTACAAGACTTCCCGCAAGGCTCACCCAGCTCCTCCTTTTCTGATCTCCGCGCCGTTCACTCATTTTGGCCCTTAACTACATATGGTCACTGTCATTGTGAACACACTGCTTCCCCTGTGCTGTGCATGCTTGTCTCAGGTTCCCATGGGGCAGAGAACACCTCCCTTGCCTATTAGTAAATGCTGGAAGGAAGGAAGGAAGGAAGGAAGGAAGGAAGGAAGGAAGGAAGGAAGGAAGGAAAGGAGGGAAGGAAAGAAAGACTGGAAGGAGGAAAGGAGGGAGATGGGAAGGTGGGAAGGGGCATTACCCATGATACAGTACAGGGCAGGAAAACCAAGTCACTAATTACTGACATTCAGAAAATAGAAAGTGTCAAGCGCCAAAATATTAGGTGACTGTGCAAGCCACAATTCAGTAAACATTCTCACCCTCTCAGTATCTCAGTTTCATCTATATAGTTGAGATAATAATGACACTCTCACTGGAATGAGATGAGGATTTAAAGAGAATCGTGTAAGGTGCTTAGAATAATGCCTGGCATGTAGAAAGTGCTCTATAAAGATTAGGAGTTACATCTTATTGGATGACTGACCTGGAGAAGTCATCCAACCTCTCTGAGCCTCAGTCTCCTCATCTATAGAAAAGGGTATTGCAAGGATGAATTGAGATTACGGATGGTAGGTGCAGAGCACCAGGACCAGCACGGAGGAGGGGGCCAGGCTGAGGAATCGGGAGCTCCCTCTTCCCCAACGTCTGCCGTCTTTATATCACTAGGTCTTACTTGTGCAATGCAGAGTGGAAAAGAATACACATTTCCAGGAAAATAGGGTATAAGTCAGACAGAACACAGTTCACAGCTGGGAGTGGTGGGTGAGGGGCAGTCACTGAGAGCCTGGCCTTCTTGGGAGAGTTTGGAACAAGAACAGAAACTGACCCAGTCCCCCAGAGAGATGACCTATGGGAGGATAGCTCCTTAGGCTCCCCAAATCCCTGCTTAATTTTAAAACAAACAGCAACAATGGCACCACTGACTCTGATCCAGAGAAATCTTTGTCTAACTTTGAAAAACTGCAAACGGCAGCTAGAGAGCAAAGGTTAGCCACAGCTCACCTCAAGCTTGTTATTAATGGATTCCAAAAAGGAAAGGGGTTGCTTATTTCTGACCTCCTTCCAGTTCGCCCCTTCCTGAACTGAGGCCAGAGAGACAGGAAGACAAGGAATTTCCTTCCAAACTTTTTTCTTTTTCAAGATTAAAAGCAAATTTACAAGGTCATGAAAACCCATAATGTTTACTTAGGGTGAAGAGGCATACAAGAAGAGCAAGGAGGTGGCAATTTTAAGCTTTATTTTCTTCTCACTCAATCTCTGGCTTCCATCTGTCCTTGAGGTCCATTTCTTTTCCTTGCACTTTGCGATGTAAAAATCTCCTAGACTTGTGAACTGGTACACTTGAAAGAGCAATTTGGCAATCTCCCACAAAGCCAAAGACATACACGGACTTCAACCCAGCGAGTCCATCCTCAGGTGTATCTCCTACCCTGGAACTTTCACATTTGTTGACCGTGATCCACATGGTGAAAGTAGTTACTGTATCATTAAACTGGTTTCCTTTTTTTTTTTTTTTTTTTAGACTGAGTCTTGCTCAGTTGCCCAGGCTGGAGTACACAAGCACAATCTCGTCTTGCTGCAACCTCTGCCTCCTGGGTTCAAGCAATTCTCCCACCTTGGCCTACTGAGTAGCTGGGATTACAGGCATGGGCCACCAAGCCAGCTAATTATTGTATTTTTAGTAGAGACAGGGGTTCCACCACGTTGGCCAAGCTGGTCTTGAACTCCTGACCTCAAACGATCCACCCGCCTCAGCCTCCCAAAGTGCTGGGATTACAGGTGTGAGCCACCACGCCTGGCCTGGTTTCCATTTTAATTGGGTGTCAAAGTAAATTCTGTTACTTTGTCATTCAGACAAGTTTAATGAAACAGTAACTACTCTTACCATGTGCAACATATTCTGATATTTTCCAAAGCCGTTGATTCTATGTCATTTTCTAAAATACTATTTGCAACCCATTTGTTCAAGTTCGTGATCCATGAATGGGTCACAACACACTCTGTGAAAAGCTCACACATATATGCACAAAAGCAATGTATGTTAATTGTAGCATTGTTTGGAGGAAGAAAAACTAGAAGCATCCGAAGTGTCTATCAATAGGAGAATAGATAAATAAACTGAAGTAGTTTCATATAATGAACTCTATATAGCAATTAAAAAGGAATCAATGGGAGCTACAAGTAACAATATGAATAAATCTCCATACATAACGTTGAGCAAAAACAACAAGTTGCAGAAAGATACAAACAGTACAAAACAAGGTCTACAAATTTTAGAACACGCACAGTAATACCAAATGCTGCTTAGGAATATATAATATATATATTAAAATATGAGGATATGGCTGGGAGTTATTAACACCAAATTTCAGGGTGTGGTTGAAGAAGGTGATGCTATTAGGAAGAAATCTACAATCACAGTTTTCTTTGTAATAGTTTATTTCTTAATCTTGGTGGTGTTTCTTATAGCTTTCTCTTTTTCATATATATATGACACTTTTATAGTTCAAAAAATTCTTCCATGGAACAGAAGTCTTGGGACAATTTTGCTTCTTCCTTTTGGGTTCAACAGAATACAAGTTTTTCACTCTTAACCTCAATCCCCATCAAAGAGCAGAAGGTGACCTTAGGATGTAGACCTATGGGCACATGCCCCACCCCCCGCCCCTGCCATCTTTCTCCCCATTTTGTCAATGTGCACCAATTTTGAAGGAAGATGGAGGAACTGATGCTAGGTCTGGGATTTCTCTGGAAAGATGGGGAGATCATGCTGAAATTCGCTGAGGTCCCTAGAGAGGTGTCAGTGATGGTGGAGGCCATTACTCCAGACCACATGCTTCCCCAACACTACCCATAACACCTCCCCTGGGTCTAGAGAAGCCACAGAATCTAAATATGGTATCTAGTGCCTCATTTCCAATTTCTATCAGGATCCTCAACACTCTCCCCTCCAAACCAAATTCAGGCAAATGCTGGTTCAGATTAAATTTTGTTAGTTTGGCCATCTCTATATATCACCAAGGAGGGTGTTGGAGAACTATTTCTTGCTGAAGACATCCCCATTTTATAATTGGAGTGATTTGTTTTTGTAGATTTTTGTCACCAGAGCTAGAATTAGAACTTTTCAGATTCACAGAATCTTCTAGCTGAAAGGAGTCTTAGACCAGTGCTTTTCCAATGTTGATGTGCAAGCAAATCTCCTGGGGAACTTGTTCAAATGCAGTTTAGGGTGCAGGAGATCTGTGGTGGCCCAATGATGCTGGGCCGAGAACCACTCTGGGAACAGCAAGGTCTCAGAGCACCTTCCCCACCTCCTTTAAAGATCAGAAAGCTGCCTAGGCCTAGGGAGGAAAATGCCTCACTCACTGCCTCTCAGGACTAGGATCTGGCTCTTCAGAATTGTGCTTCAGTGTTTTTTTCTACAGCAGGTATCAGTTGCTGGATACAGCGATCCAGCTAATTGGCCGTGGGGCCATGAAGTTTCTGGTTATTCCAACTGTAAAGGACAGCATCAGCCCCTGAAACTCTTGCTTCTGAAAGTGGGGTTCACAGACCAACACAATTGGCATCCCCTGGGAGCTTGTGAGAAATGCAGAATCCCAAGCTCTGAGCCCAGACCTACTGAATCTGCATTTTAAATAAGATCCCTAGATGATCCATGTATGAACTAAAGTTTCAAATGCACCAGCCTAAACAATACACAAACCGGCATACCTGATGGCAATTCTCCACGTGTCACTACATCTTTTAAAAAATTTATTTTTAACTGACAAATAAAAATTGTATTTATCACATACAGCATGATGTTTTGAAATGCACCCTAGGCACAGACCACTAGCTCGCTCGTTTGCTCTTCCTCTCCCTCACTCTCTTTGAAATGCTCACACACAGCACACACAAAATTAGCATACACAACTGATGCTTCCTCAAGGGCTTGTATCTGCGACTTAAAAATAATAGGGAACATTTGTTCCCTATTATTCTTCACACCCCACCCCCTGGGTTGCTCCCTGAGACACAGTCTGCCTTGGTGTGGCAGCCAAGAAACGAGGATACCTATGGCTTGGGTGGAGGTGGAGCTCCAGGCTGTCGAGCAGTCTACGGACAATGAAATGCCGGCCCATGACTATTTTCAGAGCAGATAGATGTTTCTAGGGGAGTTCATGTGGGTAGCAAGGTTTGTCATAGGACATCTCAGCCTTAGGGTGGTTTGGGAGTCATTCACACCCACCGTGCTCACATACACTCTGTTGCCTTCTTTTCACAGATGGTTTAGAGAGGCTTGGCCCCCTGTCTATGGGGCCATGTCATGGCCATAAGGAAGGCAGTGAGTGCACAGGGGTAGCTGCTGTGAGTGCACAGGGGTAGACACTTGCCAAGTACTTTATATGTGTTATTGAATCCTCATGACAGTCCTGTGATGTGGAAACTATCACTATCTCTATTTTACAGATGGGAAAACTGAGGCTTAGTGTGGTTAGGCAATTCACTCAAACCTTACAGGAAGTGCTACTGGCTGATGAGGAAAAACGGAATGTCAATTGCTTCCCAAATTGTGATCTAAAAAGATGCCAGGGAATTGATCACTATGACACTGAAAACTGAAGCCTCCCTGGGAGAGGCCCAGGGATCTCATTGCTATCCTGGATCTGGGCCCCATTTCCCAAGGAGGGAAGGTACAGCACTTTGTGACCCTTGCCTGAAGAGCCTGCCTACCAGAGAAATGGGTGACTGGAAGGAGAACAAATGATAAGAAGAGAAAGACAATGTAACCTCAATGTGTCAAAGTTGAGGAACGCATCAAAACCTCCTAGTGTGAGGCATCTAATTCTTCTAAACGATGAATGGTTTTCCTGGTGCTTTTGGACTACAATGTGTGTGTGCATGTGCGTCTATCAGGTCATCCTAAAGAAGCTTGGGCTTGCACCAGCAGGGGAGGGCAACAGGAACTCTTGAACCCATGGTACTTAAAAAATCAAAACACAGCATGGTATAACAGCTGAAGACACACACAAAGTGCAACGAATCCTCTCACCTGTACCTCAGGCAGACCAAGCTAATGGCCCACCGCATGTTTGCTGGGTGTGTGAATATCAAGCTGCAGTATCCTTCTTAACAAGTACTTCCACGTAGTGTTGAGCTACTATCAAGTGATGACGGCATGCAATAGGAAACCTTCCTGCCATCTCTGCTGAGGTAACGAGCTTTCCCCGAGCATCAGGAGACCAGGTTTCCGGTCCTAGCTTTGCCACTAACTAGTTGCATAACTTTGGAAAAGGCACTTGGCGTCTCAAGTCTTCTGTTTCCCCAGCTGTCAAATGGGAGAACTTTGGCAGAACTTTGAGGTAAGAGAGGTTGTTTCTGGCACAGAACCTAAGGTGACTCTCCTGGACTTCTTGGATTCCAGTAGATATTTTTTTCCTGTGTGGTGATGGAAACCCAGGCATTCAGCTGGATATTACACTCACATATCTGAAAAGATACAAGTCAGGCTCCATATTGCCACAGCTGGTCCCCCGCAGCAGGAAACCACCAGGGGAGAGGTGGCTTGATTTTTTCTTTTTTTTTTAGCCTAAATATTTACCAAGAATCTCCCGGCAAAATGGCTGCAGTATATAACACAGAAATAATCACTAAAATTTTATTTTTAAAGTAGTTCCTATATATCCATATATATTTATGAGGAAAGCATCCAGATATAGATCATTTCCAAACATCTGTTTCCACAGCAAGTGTCCAAGGTGTCTAGAAAAATGCATGCCCAAGCGGCCCCCATGAGAAGACAGAGCTCAGATAAAGGGAGGGCTTTTCTTTAAATCTCTGAGAAAAACCCAATAACGATAGGGGACTTTGTGAGAAAAATAGTAAGAATGAGTCTAAGTTTTTCCTTCAGTTTTATTCTTAAACAAGCTATCCTCTATATTTGGGATGTTTCCCCCAAAACCTCACAGCCTTCTGAGAGACACAACCCTGACTTCAATTCAACACCCAGCCCCAACTTTTTGTTTTTTTTTTTTTTTTTTTTTTTTTAAAAACACACTTTTTCCAACTCTGTAGTTTGAATGATAAAACCATAAGGTTAAGGCACTGGTTTCATGCTTTCTAAATAAGAGCAAAGTTGTTTGCTTTTCATTTTAAGGTAACTCCTCGGGTGGGCACAGGCATCTTTGATGGCAAGGATTTCAGGGTATTCCAAACACATGAGCAAAACAATGTGGCCTGGGGAAGGCAGCATGAGTCCTGCAAAACCCAAGCCTGTTTAGTATGCAGGCCTGGGACCTGAGGGTCTCCACGGTTCTCCTGATGGTGGCAAAGACTGATAGGCCCAAGAGGAGGCAGAAACAACAGCCAGTGGACTCCTCCATTATGTGCAGGACCCCATGCTGACCAGATAAATCCCACTGGATTCTTTGTAACTCCACTCACTAGCCTGCTGAACCATAAGCTGACAATTCTGATGCTGCAACTTGCCCAACCCCAGTGAAACGCAAACAACAGCAACTCTCGAGCAGGGCTTGCCCTTTGGCCCTTTTCTGCTTAAGAACTCAGAGGGAGAGGCAGGTTTTCACATTCCCAGTCCTTGTGCTTGTCTTGCCCTCCCCAAATCACCAAGGGCAGGGGAGGAGATAATTAGAGCCCGCAGGCAGAACCTCACTGCTTGTGAAGCCCCACCAGGCTTGGAGCTCTGGGGAAAAAGGATCCCTCTCTCCACACACAGGAAAGAGTGCCTGGGAAGTGGCTTCTCCTCAATGAACCATTTTCCCCCTTTTGCCTTGTTCCCCACACGTCCCATGACACATCTCACTTTGGGATGCCTTCAGCAACCTGGAAAGCCTTCAGTCCCTCACATAACAGCTAGGTGCTTTACTGCTCCCGGCCTCTCTTTGAGCCTGCCATTCTAATGACTCTTGACCCTGGTTGCACATCAGGATCACCTGGAAAGTTTCTTTTAAAAACAAAACAAAACTGATATCTGGACCTACTCTGCATCCCTCACCCCACCCAAGATTCTGAGTTAATTGGCCCGGTCCACCTCATGTGGCTCCAAAGTACAGTCAAGGCCGAAAACCACTGAGCTTTTCCCTCTGCCTGGCACATATCCACTGCCCTGCCTTCCTTCAGCTGATGAACTCTTCATATGCCTCCTTTTGGGTGTCAGTGGAAATGTCACTTCTTTCTAGAAGCTTCTCTGGCTCTCCCAGCCTGGCCCAGGGCTCCAGCTATGAGCTTCCATAACACCCCTAGTTTTCCTCACATTGCCCTCATAGTATATGGAATTTGTTCATTCAATTGCCTGGCTTCCAACAGATGCCAGCTCCAAGAAGGCAGGAGCTGCTTCTGGGTATTGCTTGCCATCACAGCCCTCACACCCAACCTAATGCCTGGGCCAGAGTAGGTGCTTAATAAAAAATTGTTTAAGGCCGGGCATGGTGGCTCACGCCTATAATCCCAGCACTTTGGGAGGCCGAAGCAGGTGGATCACGAGGTCAGGAGATCGAGACCATCCTGGCTAACACGGTGAAACCCCGTCTCTACTAGAAATACAAAAAATTAGCCAGGTGTGGTGGCGGGCGCCTGTAGTCCCAGCTACTTAGGAGGCTGAGGCAGGAGAATGGCGTGAACCCGGGAGGCGGAGCTTGCAGTGAACTGAGATCGCGCCACTGCACTCCAGCCTGGGTGACAGAGCGAGATTCTGTCTCAAAAAAAAAAAAAAAAAAAATGTTTGAATGAATGAATGTGCTTTGTGTCTTCAGCACTGGGTCTTTCTTTCCCCAGGACACATTGGTAGCAATTTTCGAATCGAGCATTTTCTAAACTACAGTAAAATATTCTGTTTCTCCTTACGCCAACTGAGAGGGGAAGTTTCCAGTTGGGTTTTTGTGGCAGAGATTGACTAGTTTTTCACCAAACCATTTGCCTTTCCTCTGGACACACTGCTAGACCACAGCTTCCAAACTCCCTGTGGCTAGGTGTGGCCTAAGGATGCCCAGTGGAATGTGGATGGAAGTGATAAACGCCATTTCCAGGCAAAGCCCATAAAAACTGCCTTTGCACTCCCCTATACTCACTTGCTCTCATCCTTGGGCTGCTGGCTGAATTCGAGATCCAGTGGAGGACTCCAAGGCCCAAGAGAGAATGAAGCCACAAGATGGAAGAAGCCTGGGTTCTTGAGTGACCATATGTAGCCTAGCACCCTTCTCCACCCGCTGCTAATCCACAATGGTATGAGTGGGAAATAACACTTATTGGGTTAAGTCACTGAGGTTTGGGGATGTTATAGAAGTTAGTTTATCGTGGATAATATACGCTTTTTAAAACTGCACCAATTTACCAAAACTTCAGGGTACATATAATCCATAAATTCAAAGGTCAAAGTGAAGAAAAATCACCTTCAACCACTCCATATTCCTGTTTTTCAGGCACACAGCTTCTTCCCCTAGAATATGTGTGAAAGAGTTCAGTAAAACTTACTTCTCTGCTTTCCAGTTTGGTCAAGTGTTGTCTGATCCCAAACCAAGTGCAGGGATCCTTTCAGGTGCCAGTTGGCATCCATCTCCCTTTGACCTGCCACCTTTCCTCTAGGCATCCAGGAAGGAGCCTGGCCTGTGTGTGGACTAACTCTGCTCTGATCTGTTGGACCACCGGCCAAGTGACTTCTCATTCTCTCTAACCAGCCATGCCCTGGAATAGGCAGGCCCAGCTCCCCACTAGACAACCACAGCATTTCCAGCTATGAACCAAAGAAGCACAGCAACAGTGACTAGCTTCCAATCCCAGAACTCAAGTCAAATAGTCCATTATTTTTCAGACAACCAAGGGGCTTTGTGAGCTTTTATTTAAAACAGGGAGCACTTTGGGAGGCTAAGGCAGGCGGATCACAAGGTCAAGAGATCGAGACCATCCTGGCTAACACAGTGAAACCCCGTCTCTACTAAAAATACAAAAAAAAAAAAAAAAGTAGCCGGGCATGGTGGCGGGTGCCTGTAGCCCCAGCTACTCGGGAGGCTGAGGCAGGAGAATGGCGTGAACCTGGGAGGCAGAGCTTGCAGTGAACTGAGATTGTGCCACTGAACTCCAGCCTGGGCAACAGAGCGAGATTCTGTCTCAAAAAAAAAGGGGGGGAACAAAAATAACATTTGAAGGAGTTCAAAGAAGAATGAAACCTATATATTTTCTGAAATTGTTGAACTCCAATAAAACTTTAATATCAACCTGTTCTTTGAACTGAACTCACATTTTTATTTATTATGAGTCTCTGGCTCCCGCTGTCGCCTACCTCTTCAAATTTTACCTTTATCATGTCCTTTAGGAAAACAAAAAAGAAGGCAACATGTCATGAAATTGTTAGAGGGATACTGTCTCTGCATGCATATGTCTCTGTGTTTGTGTTCAGTTAATTAAAAAAAAAAACACCTAGCAATTTAATGGTTTAAGAACATTGTTTCCAAAAGGGATGAATTATTTACCAAATATTTATGGCCCTCCATGCAAGTCCTAACAGGAAATACCAAAACAATTGACCCAGGCACTATTCTCCAAGGGCTGACCTTCTGGAGAAGGGGTTGCATCTAAAGCACAATTAGCTAAAATAAAGGTTAAATGTAGAAAACTCCATAAAAGGAGGTAGAGGCAAAGTGATATAAAAGCATAGAGGAACAGTGGATTGCTCCCAAGTGGGAAAATGCATTCATTCAACAAATATTCATTCATTTTTCATTCAACAAATATTTATTGAGTATCTATTATATATGCTAGTCACTATGTTTGGTACTGTGCACAAAGCAGTAAGGAAGACACACTCAGGCACAGCTTCATAGAACAGATGGTATCTGAGCAGGGCCAACAGCCATGAGTGGACAGAACATAGGATAAGAATAACAACAAGCACAGCTAAGCACTGACTAAGCACCTTTCTAATATATTACATTTGTCAACCTATTTAATCCTCCCAACAACCACATGAGGTAGACAGTATTCTTATTCCTATTCTACAGATTAGAAAAGTTAAATTGTTTGTCCAGGGTCACACAGAGCTGTGTTTACCCCGTGGGTAGCATAGCTTCATAGCTGTCCTCCTTATCCACTATACTCTAAATCACGAATGGTCTTGAATTCCAGAGCAAGGCATTTCAAGTTCAGTCTTTGCCAATGGTGGGAGCCACTGCTATACATGGGATGAAGACACATAAATGAAACTGGGAGCCTAAACCTGCTGGTAGTGTAAGTCCAGGGAGGTATTCTACCCCAAGTTCAAGTAAGTTCAACAAAATGGGAGAAAATTGTTCTATGTGCTCCAGGAACATAAGTGACGAAGCTCTTAGTTAGCCCTGCTTGTGTCATGGAAATCCACACCAGAAGGCTATTCGTCAATGAAATTGCACTAAGACCCTTTTGTCATTTTATAATTAAAGCCCCTGGGAAAGTATTCTCATATGGAAAGCAGAGGTTTAACATCAGCCTGATCTGATATTAAATTCAGTATTTTGTTTTAAAGGTACTTTCCCCTCAGTGTGCCATGCCGCTCACCACCACTACACACACTCCTCACATTCTTCATGGGATTAGATGAATTATTGGAGTCCATCAAGCATCTTACTACACTGTCGAGTTTAGGAAAAAGCATGCCCCTTCAATCACAGCCAGTCACAGTACAAATAACAGACTATGTAACTAAGGACCAAATTAAAGGGGGCTGGCAGCCACAAGGCTATAACTTGGGCCATTGTTTGGGGAAATAAACCTAGGAAAGGCAGTTCCAGATGAGACGGCAGCTAACCGAGCTGAACAGCTGGATTTTGTTCCCCACAGATACAGAGCTGACAGTCCACCAAGCAGTCTAGTGGGTCATATTTCGTAGGCATCCCTTATGAGAGGTTAAAAATAAAAAATCCTAGTTCTCGCCAGGGTCACAGACCCGGGAGGGCCAGTAGTCTCTGGAAAATGAGGCCTCAAAGGGCTGAAGAAGATAAACTTGTTACACCCATAAAAATGGCACTGCCAGCCTGGGCACTGCTGAGATCCATTGATGTCTACCCCATAAGAAGTTATTCTCCCTACCTTTCCCACCTTCAGACCTCATGGGACAATAACAGGTCAAAAATGCATAACCTATTCCTCCAAGGGTTAAACATGGAGTTATCATATGACCCAGAAATTCCACTCCTTAGGTATATAAGAGAAGAAATGAGAACATATGTCCACACAAAGACTTGCACACAAATATTCATAGCATCACTATTCATAATAGCAAAAAGGTGGGAACAGCCCAAATGTCCATCAATGAATAAATGGACAAATAAAATGTAGTATATCCATAGAATGGAATGCATTTAATCCATAAAAAGGAATGAAATACTGATACATGCTACAACATAAATGAACCTTGAAAACATCATGCTAAGGGAAAGAAGTCAGACACCAAGGATCACATATTGTGTGACTGCATTTATATGAAATGTCCAGAATAGGCAAATCTTTGAAAACAAAAAGTAGATCAGTGGTTGTCAGAGGCTGCAGGGAGGAGTAAATGAGGAGTGACTACAAATGGATGTAGTAATGGCTGCACAACTGTGTGAATACACTGAAAACCACTAAACTGTACACTTTAAATGGGTGAACTATATCTTAATAAAGCTGTTATTTTTAAATGTTTTTTAAAATAAACATTTTATGCTATAAATGTTTAGCACCCAATAAATAAGGAAAGAGAAAGAAAGAAAGAAAGAAAGAGAGAGAGAGAGAGGAAGGAAGGAAGGAAGGAAGGAAGGAAGGAAGGAAGGAAGAAAGAAAGAAAGAAAGAAAGAAAGAAAGAAAGAAAGAAAGAAAGAAAGAAGGAAGGAAGGAAGGAAGGAAGGAAGGAAGGAAGGAAGGAAGGAAGGAAGGAAGGAAAAATATGTGCATAATCTGAATCTGAGATCATTTTGGGTGTTCATAGCCATGAACCTCTTTCATGAGGTTTCCAGCCTTCAGCCGAGTTAACCAAAGTGGGTACAGTGAGGGGGAAAAGGCAGCAAGTGCTGCAGGTCAAGCTGCAATGTCAGGCATAGAAGGAGGAGACTGGGCCCAAGGGTCCCCCAAACAGCATTGGTGAGAAGTTCTGTGATGCCACCTACAGAACATTCTCACCACAAACCCCCAAAATGATCCACATGGGGTAGAAAAATGGGAAGGCCATTATATAATTATTAATGCTAACAGCAACTCAGCAATAACCTGACCCTAGGATCAGAGTCAACAATTTACCATGGGCCACAGCTCAAAGGGGACAATAGTTCTCTCTGCACCATTCTTTTCTAATGCATGGATCCAGGGTTCCAACAGCTGTTTTCTCTCCATCAAACATTTGCTTATTTTTCTCATCTTAAGTCTTGTGATTGGTAGGACACATGCCTAACGGACGATAAAAGATTCCGTGCATGTGTGTTTCAGACAAAAAACAGAATGAAATTATAAGACTGGCCTAAAAACCAACAAAGTTCCCCTTCTTCAATTTCTCCAAAGGTCTTACTGGATTTTGATACCCAGCAAGGGTCCTCAGACACCTTGGAATTGCCCGCAGGAACACTTGATGTCACCATGGACCAAATCAAAGGGAATTAAACATTAAAGCACTTGGAAAACATTGCAGGTCTGCAATGGTTTGATCTGTATAGCACGCGCATGCGCGCACACACACACACACACACACACACACACACACACACACACACCCCAGTACACACAGGCAGATGCATCTTTTCTTTAGCAGACTTCATTATTCTTTCTTTAGGAACTTCCCCCCTAATAAGGAGGTTGATTTCCAAGGATAACATTGGAAGTTGCTTGCCATCCCTTCTTTTGAAAATCTCTATAGAATTCCACAAGTGTGTGCGTCTTTGTTATCAACAATGACTATTGTTGTCTCCATTGGTCATCTCTACATCACCAATGCCTGGTGTAGTGCCTGATGCACAGTTGGATTAAATAAATATTTGATAAATTTAATTGCAGTTGGAATTCAAGAGGAGATGAGGGAACAGGCAAAAGCTTTGGTTGTGGTGAATTGGGGCTTAATGACTTTTATTTATACACACACACACACACACACACACAGAGAGAGAGAGAGAGAGAGAGAGACATGTGCATTCAAGGAGATAAAAAGGCTGGAAACCAGGAAGTTCCAAAAGGGCATTAATTGATTCTCCAACTCAACTTTCTTAAACTTGGGCTCACCTACCACTGGGGTCCCCAGAGACTTTCTGGCAGTATGTAGGCATATGGATAGCTTTAAGAGATTCAGTTGCCATATTTTCTGCTTCCAAATGCGTGCCTCCCAAAGCTGACCTGCCATCTCTGTGGCAGCTCTGCTTCTCCATATTCCCTTTTTCACAGCTGCCCTCCTCCTCCTTTAATAAAGAAAGAGAAATTGCCCACCTATTCTCAATCTTACGAGGGTGCATTTTCCTAAGGAGTAAAAATCTCCCCAGCCCCAAACCGAGGTATCATTTGAGTCAGCATCACTTTAGAAGGAGAATTCCCAGGGCAAAGAAAGAACATTTCAAAAAAATTTGAAGGCCACAGTGCCATATTTTATTCAGGCAACAAATTCAAAGCACAGCTTTGTGCCTTATATATCTATCTGGCCAGCCAGCTGCCTACTTATCCTAAAACCAGAACTCAGAAGGATGAAGATTGGCCAAGTATACATGTTAACACATTCACCTGAATCAATGAAGAAACTCCTTTCTTTATACTGACTAAAAGTTAGTCTGGCTTGGCTGATGGTTTGACAATAAGAAATGACTTTGCAGTTAGGTCATGTACCCTGATCTAATAATTTTTTCATAAATTGAAAGGTTTTAATGAAGATATACTTAAAGCATGTATATGATATACACCAGTGCTTCTCAGACTTAAATGTGCACACGAATCTCCTGGGAATCTTACTAAAATGCTTATTCTGATTTAGTGGGGCTGGAGAGAGACCCAAGATTCTGCATTTCTAACAAGCTGCCAGGGGATGCTGATGTTGCTGACCCATGCATCAGACTTTGAGCTGTGAGAATATACAATGTGCTGGAAAATACACTTTTGTGATGAATTCAATTTATGATTAGAAAATTCATATATCAAATGTAAAATATACAAGGGGTGCTTGATTTTTTTAAATATATTCTTAGAAAGTATTCCAACAAGAAAAGGTGGTAGACCTCCACTGTGGGTCACAGCTGGCAGTGTGACCCCAAGAAGTTGGAACCCAGCCTCTATTATCTGTGCAAGACAGAACTGTACTTCTGCTTTGGAGTTAATCCCACAAGAATTTACTTCTTTTCCAGCCCTTCACATAGCTTGTGCTTTATGGTGGCAGACTCAATGGCCCAAACCTTCAGCTGTGGGAATCATGGCTTCAGCCACTGAACACACACAGCCCAGTCAGCTGGCACAGTGGACAACAAACCTACAAACAATCAGCAAGGCACTCAGATTCTTGATTCAAGAGTAAATGGCTTCATAAACACAATCATAACAGCGGCATGAGTTGGTGCATGTCAATGTGTACATTTGGGTAGAGAGGGCCCAGAGACACATATTTTGGCAGGTGCTAGGTCTTGGCAAGACTGTAAGCAAAATCACAAAGCAGCTCAAGTCTGTGGTCAGTCCTAACTTCCTATCAGTACCCCTTTTCCATCCAGGCACCCCATAAAGGTGGATTTGGTCTCTTCCACATTCCGTTAAGTGTAGCCTCAATTCCCAACACAAACCCACACCACACCTCTTTTAAGGAATGTTATAGGAAAACTTTACCTAAACATGTATCCCCAAATCCTCCGAACTAGCAAAATCCTATTCAGGTTTATCTCCATGTTAGAGAGATGGGAAATATATCAAGTTCTGTCAGCAGGTCAGCCAGGCCGAGCATGCCAAGTGATCTGGGGTTACAGACAGCAGATTCATCTCAAAGCTGGAACTTCTTTAAGACCAGGAAGTAGCCCCTTTTCTGATTAAAAGACAAGCCAATAATTCTGGGTCCTTGGTCCACCACTGTGATAGATCCCTTGCAAAACAGGCACTCTCAGGCAGTCTTCCCTGCAGAGCAACCATGATGGATACTGACTACTGCCTTGAAAGTGCTTTGACACCCCGAGATGGAAGGCACTAATCAATTATGCTTCTCACTTAGAGGCACCCTGCTCATTCATGCTGAAGATAGAAGTCCAGATAAAAGTAGAATTACTGGGAGCCCAAGATCCAGAAAGAAAATGAGAGAGCTGAGCTGGTCACTGTGAATGATGTGCATGTGCCCCAAGCCTTTGAAACACATGACATTTTCCAGCAGCCAAGCACTCATCAAATTGCAGAATGTCGAAGCTACAAGGAAACTTAGCAATTATTTAACAATCTAAATTACTTTTATTATAGCGAAGAGGAAGCTGAGGCCTAGAGAGGTAAAATAACCTGTCATATAGCTGAGCAGTGAAAGGAACAGACTCATTACCCTGGTGGTCTCCTGTCACACAGCCCACCTCATGAAGCTCTCTCTCAGGCCGAGTTTAATAGATGAGAGAACAAGGGGCAGTCTGCCTATGCAAAGCAGGTACACACAATGAGATCAGAGCAAAGGGGATTTCCTCCCCTGAAGCTAAACAGCCCCCATAAGTGAGCCTGAGGGGATGTTATGTGTTAGGATAATTTCCTAGGTGTGCTGGCAGATGTTTCACAAGCATGGGTGGTGGGGACCCTTATTTGCCATATTTGCCAATTTCTATAGTGTAAATACTCTCATCATGGCAGATTTCAAGCTACCAACTTGATGTCACTGAACAGCAGTTGGGGAGAGATATGTGCAATCAGCTCTTGTGAGCTGATAGAAGCTGGATCCTCCACACCACTGGAATTTCTGAGAAGTCTACATCACGGGTTTGGAAATGAAATAACTCTCTGGCCCACAAGAATAAAACACCCAGGTTTATGAGGAAAATCCTAGCAGCACACACTGTAAGTTTCACTCACTGAAACTCTGATTCTCTCTAGATCTCCTGGACATCACAGTTCCCATATCCATGGGATCCAGAGAGAATCAAAGTTTGGAGAATTTACTTGGTCCATCATGTCTGTATCTCTCGGTAGTGTCCTACCTAATTGATCCAAGGCAGGAGCACTGAGAAGTGGATTCCACATTCCCTATCTTAATGCTTTGGGCAACCAAGCATTCCTTTCCCAGCAGTAACAGGATCCAGTTTCCAAGGTGATAGGTGAGCTCAGAGCCCCATCTTTACCAACGTCGAAGGCGGTGCTTGGATTCAGCTTCAGGTAGGCCTCCTCAGTTCATGTAAGCAGGAAGGAAAACATGTAAAACTGAATTCCTCCTCAATTTCTTTTTTTTTTTTTTGGCTGAAAGAGTTCCAAGGCTGGGAGCAGCAACTCATCAGGAAAAGTTCTTAGCCTATGCTTTCTTTTTGCCAAACATTGATTTGCTAATAGAGAAAATAACTGGTGTATAAACAAAAGTGGTTGATGACATCCGAGGGTCTGGAGCAATTCCTCCACATCGTTCTGACAGCTAACAAATGGAACTAGCTCTTAGGGAGCATGTTTAAGGAACAGTTGGAATATGTAATGGACATTTTTCTGTGAATTTGACAGGTCAAGCTCCATCATGGTTGAGCTACACTCACCGGACGTGGATCAGAATGAACTCTGCCATTCCTCGGAAGGTTGCCAAGAGGGCTTTGAAGAGAAGGGAATCCAAGGAACTCAGTTTCAGACATGGAGAAGAATAAAGACCAGACAAATCATAAGCAAACCTAATTTAAAGAGAAAGATCTATAAATGCCAGTTGCTCAGCTTTCTCCCTGCTTTCCTGACCCTATGATGAGCTCCACCAAAATGAAGTAAGTATAGCCCCTTCCAGAGGGTCACTTGGAGGGAAGATCCTGCCATATGTCGCCTATTGGTCTTTAGCCTCACCACCACCCCAACATTTGATAAAGTCAACATATATGACTTCCTAAAGGATACGGAATATACAAGATACTTTCCCTTATACAAGGATTCACTCTAAGCATCGTTAAAATGGCAAAATCACCTGGGACCCCTAAGATAACCTGATTTACCAAAATCTGGTTTATCCTTAGCATATGAGGAGCACATCCATTCTCTAAAGCAAGGAGATTTTCAAGATCAATGAGCAGAGAAACTTCTCAAAAGAATTTTATAGAATTTTTTAAGATAACAAGCAAACTAACAAACGATTGAGTAAACCTGGTACTATTCATTTTCTTCTTCCAAACTCAAGGGAGTTATTCCAAACAATAACATACCTAGAAAAGAACCTGTGAAGATTGCAAGATTATCTAAAGAAGCCACCAGGGCAAGAGCAGTGGACATGCTTCTCCACACGGCCCTGCACCCAGACCACTCATTGTGAACTCCACCCAAATGCATAAACCTTTGGGAAGCAAAGGATGAATTGATTAGCTGTAATCTGTAGGCCCAATCAATCCATCTCCACACTGTAGGGACCTGCACAGGATCTCTCCTCAAAGTCTGGTCTTTCATGAGGAGAAATTCACCTCATAAAAGACATGATGAGAAGACATGACAGCCTGGAGGAGCAAACTACTGCTAGGTCAGTGGAAGTTCTTCTCCTGTTTGTGAAAGTGAGGAGAAAAGCACAGAGCATTTGTCTCTCAGCTTGTCTCCCTTGCAGTCTTCTCACTTATTATAATTCAAAAATTACCTCCATTTCAAGGAATCCTTCTCCTTCGGAGCTTCCAGCTCAAGGTGGTCTGGTTTGACCTCTCCTGACACCACTTCCTCCCTCCACCCCAAAGTAGATTAGGATCACCTTGGATAAGCACCAGAACTTGATGATTAAAACATTCGGAGCAAAGAGATCTTCAGAGGTCATGCCAACTGATAAGCCAAGTTAGTAGCAAGGCATAAAATAAGGCGTTACTGTCTTTGTTCTGTGTTGATCCATGCATTGTCCTGCCTACCATGCCAGCACTTTGGTCTGTGAAACACGCAGAAAAGGCAAGAGAAACACAACTGCTGACAAGAGGGTGAGGAAAGGAAGAGCACTTCCAGCAGGCATTCACTGCCTTGCCTTAATACTGAGCACTTCCACAAGCCTTTTCATCTTCAAAGCACTTGAGGAACACTAGCTAATTAATCCTCCCAACATCCCTGCAAGGTGAGGAAGGATTATCTCCATTTTACAGATGGAGAAATGGAATATTTTGAATACAGGCATAAAACCCGGTGACAGATAGAATTGCCAGAAACTGGGCTGGGATCCTTCCTGGTGTCTTTGATGCCCACTCAAGCCTGCCAAGGTATCTCATCCCCAACCTGAGGACTGCCAAAAGCTCCTAACCAGGATGTAGCCGAGCAGACAGAGGGCCAGAGGCAAGACAGACAAGGCTCTCATGCTAACCCTTCCAAGTCTCTAATTAATTCATTATCTCACTGGACTGTCTGGTTAGGGAAGGCCTCTTTTGAAGCTTAGATGGAGGAGGAGGAGATGCCTGCTCAAGTCTTCTTCTAAGCAATGATTCGATGTTCCTCTCTTATATCTTCACCCTGGTTGATATTTTAAACCATTGATGAAGACAGCACATGCAATGATAGAAATCCACATTAAATCCTTCCTGGAACCAAGGCAGGTTCTAAACAAATACATGAAAAGCCATTGGCACAGTGCTTTTATTATTCAAGTTTTCTCATATTTTGAGACAGGACTTTCTCTTAATCAAACCTCAGCTGCAAATGCCAGTTGGAACCCTGATCAAAACCTCCTAATTAAATGCAGTTTAGGAATTTCATGTCTATCCCAGGCCTATTACTCAAGGCATAGTTCCAAACTGTGATGGTCTTGTCTTAGAATTTCTTGCATTTTTCAAAAGGCCTAAAAATCACTTGGAGATTCAGACTGCTAGTGCATTTTCAGAATTGCCACTTTGAAGTTTGACCCAGTCACCCTGTCAGTAGCTATTATCAAATCTTACCAATTTCTACCTTTTTTTCATAATATTACCCACCCCTAGAAATGAAAACTGTGTGCTTCACTCAACCAAGTATATAACAAATAAAGAACTCGGAGCCCACCTTCCCTACTCTTCCAAAGTGTCTCATAGGTTCTTCTTCTCAGAAAGTACCCAAAAAATTTGTGAACTAAAATGTAGAAAGCAGTGGCAGTACGTTTATGACAAGTGACCCTCAACTGAGGGTAATTCTGCCTCACCAGGGATATTGGCAATATCTGAAAACATTTTTGGTGTCATAACTGGACAAAAGAGGAGTAGATACCACTGGTACCCAATGAGTGGAGAACAGGGGTGTGGCTAAACATCTTACAGTGCACAGACAGCTCCACAGCAAAGAATGATCCAGCCCCAAATGTCAGTAGTGCTGAGGGTGGGAAACCCTGGATTTGAAAAGAACCATCGAGATGAGACACATGCTAAGCATATAGAGGGTTTTCAATAAAAACCTATAGATTAATGGACTGAATCATTAGCTGCCCTATCACTGGGACCAATTCCTGTTGCCAAAACAAAGTCAGACAAACCCAACTAACAACAACTCAGTTAGCAATTTCACTTTTTTAGAACCTAAGTAGAATCCTGATAGTTTTGTTACCTCAGTCTGTGAATAAAAGCATAAGGTTTATTTACTTTAGAAGTCTCATAGGCATAATATTGATCAAAAGAACCCAGCACAAAAGATACATATTATTATTGTACGACTCCATTTATATGAAGTTCAAAAACAAACAAAATAAATCTATGATAACAGAGGTCTGAATAGTAGTTACTGTGTGAAAGGCGAGGTATGAGTATTGACTGAAAAAGGTGCATGAAGGAACTTTTTGGATCACTGGAAATGTTCTATATCTGTATCTGATTGGTGGTCACATAGATGTGTACACACATCAAAATTTGTCAAGCCATACACTTAAGATTTATTCACATTACTGTATGTCAGTTATATCTCATTTTTTGAAAAGGAAAACATTAATTAAAAATAAAAAGTAGAGGCCGGGCGCGGTGGCTCACGCCTGTAATCCTAGCACTTTGGGAGGCCAAGGTGGGCGGATCACCTGAGGTCGGGAGTTCAAGACCAGCCTGGCCAACATGGTGAAACCCCGTCTCTACTAAAAATACAAAAATTAGCCAAGTGTGGTGGTGCACAGCTGTAATCCCAGCTACTTGGGAGGCTGAGGCAGGAGAATTGCTTGAACCTGGGAGGCAGAGGTTGCAGTAAGCCAAGATCACACCACTGCACTCCAGCATGGGCGACAGAGCAAGACTCTGTCTCAAAAATAAAGTAAAATAAAATAAACAAAAAGTACAAAAAAGAAAAAATCAGCCACAGTATAAAAGTTTAAAACCATGGTTTTCAACAGGTAGACTTATGTTAACACCACTCGTTCAAATGGTAAATATTCACAGATTTCATCTAAATTTCATTTCCAACAGTTGTTTTCTTTCTTAATTAAAATGCAAATACAGAATTGATAGCTAGGAAACAAGGCAGGAAAAAATGACTCTCCGCCAGAAAGAACACACCAACTTATTTCTCCTTCAAGCAATGAAATTAAATCCAGGTCCGAGAGACCAGGTCTGTCTCCACAATCCAGGCTGGCATGTGCATGTGTGTGCGAGCATGCGTGCACGCGCGCACACACACACACACACACACACGTAGAGCTGCTTTTGATGTGGCTGCCTGGGGCAGCTCATAACAGGAATAACACTACTTAAAAATCTAAACAATTGCACTTCATAATTAAGAAACCACCCCTGCCCTCTCCCTCCCAAGAATAAAAAAAATCAGTTTCTTGCTACTGAAAAAAAAAAAAAAGATGTCAAGTACTTTTAAAACCAGTAAATTCTCATCTGTTCCCCAAATGAATTCCTACATTTTAGTAGCCCCCTCCATGTAACACCTGTCTCTATATTTCTTATTTCCATTTTAAAAGCATACCATTACAGATGATTATAAAAATGTTATAACTCTAAGAAGTCAGAAGAATGCAGGAAAACAATATTCAGTTGCCAAAGGAGAAATTAGTATTTTTTAATGATAACTATTAAAGAATGCCAATACACATTTACTGAGATTAGGCCACTGTGAGGTTGAAGATTGCTTTTCTACAAGGAAGTTCAAAATATTTACAAATAATATTTTATGTGGTCTGTCTCCTTGCTTGGATTTTGAGCTTTAAGAAGACAGGAACTACTTTGCCAACTTTATATTTAAAATGCCAAGGTAAGTGCAAGACCATCAAAGGCCTTCAGCATCTGTCTGGTGAACAACAGATGGATGAATGAATGGACAAGTGAATGGGTGGAAGCGTGGATGGGTGGCTGAATGGATGGGTGGACTGGTGGATGGGTGAATGAGTAGATGGGTAGATGGGTGCAAGAATGGATGAGTGGATGAATAGATGGGTGGATGGGTACATGGATAGTTCAGTATGTGGGTGGATGGAAGAATGAATTGATGGGTGGATTCATAGATGGGTGGATGGGTGGATGAGTGTGTGAATAAATGGATGAGTGAGTAAATTAATGAATGGATTATTGGATGAGTGCATGGGTGCATCGGTGGACGGATGAGCAGATGGGGAATAAGAAGATGGAAGTCAGGTTAATGGGTGAATGGATGAATGAACAAAGCACTAGCAAATAAATTATATGCTTTGGCAAATTATTTTTTAGCTTCTCAAATTGTTTTCATTAAATATCTCATTATGACATTTCTCAGAGTCAGGTTCATAGTCGGTACTCAGTTAATATTTATTACCTGGTTAATACTAATTTTAAAAATTAAAATGCAAGCTCATTTTAGAAAGGGGAAGGAATCCGCAGATTGCATGCTGAGGTAGAATACTATGGCACAGAGAATTAAAATGAATCTACAACCACCAGATTTGCTGAAGAAAGTCACACTTAATACAATGGAAATGGAAAAATCCATGAGGGATACACATAAGGTAAACATGAATTTGCTCCCAATATCTAGAAATATTAGGAAAGATAGAATTACTTATTCCAAAAGTATTTATAAGCAAGGCACTTTGATAATTCAAAATTATGACTTTCTAGAATAGAAGCTATCATATACCTTACCTTTTAAAGTGATATCAGGAAACAATTTTAGCTTTTCATGGTACATATCTTACAGCTGGTTGGCAACAGATCCTTGAGGTGGGCGATTCATGGCCATGACTAACGGATTCTCACTTTCTAGAACTTCTAGGCCATTTTTCTTTATACACTAAATCTAGAAATATTCTCTCTTTCTATCATATATATGCACACATGGGCACATATATGGTTCTTAAAGCAGCAGACCAAGTTTAAGCAACATTACATAAATTGACACAATTCAGAGCAAATACCACCGAGGCTTCCCACAGCATTAAAGACAACAGTTATTTTTTTCATGTTGTCTACATGTGCATTTTGTCTACATTTTTGTTCTCACTTCAATCCAGAAATGGCAGTCACACAAAAGCTTTCTTTAAATGTTCCTATTCTGAGAAACACACTAGATGGCAGAAGTTTATGTCCAGATTCAGAAGGTCCACTTGAAAAAGAAAAATGTTTCAATTGAGAATTTTAGTGCAAACCAAAGATTAACAGCTCAGAACCCGATTTAAAAATGTTCCTGGTGCTGATGGCAGGCCGTTGAAGAGTTTAAACAAATGATCTGCCCATAAGCAGTACCATGTCCTTCAGATTTCCAGGCTCCTTACTAAAAAGGGAAAATTCTCTTTATGAAAGTCTATAGCAAAGCTTGCTGATTTTACGATGCATTTAATAAAAGGAAAGGATATATGTTAAACTATAAAGACACTAAGATAAAACTGCGACAAGAATATCTACAGCAGAATAATCCCATTCCTTTTTGGTTCTATCCACAAATACATACACAAGAGAAGGAAGGAGTGGTCTCTGCTCTGAGAGCCTTAGCTGTGAAACTTAACGTTTATCAGTCTCCAGCCTGACATCAATATTCTCCTCTACTTGCTCTTTGCTGTTAGAGCTGTTCTTTCTTTTCCTTCTTTTCCTCCATCCCTTAGTTTTCCTTATTCATTCTTTGACTCTCTCATGCCCTCAGTTTCTTTTCATTTCTCCTCTTTCCTTCACTTCCAATTAAATGGGCTGAATAAACATCATCACAAAGAGAAGACTTGCGAAAATGCACTGGGAAGGACCATTGCACCAGGTCTTTGCAAAAATATGTCATAGGCTCTAATGCCACATAGAGATTTGAGGACGCACAAATCCTCAGATAATAGAGATTTATCTTTTCTGCAAAGTAGCCCGAACCTGGAAGAAGTTGAGGGAATTTCTGGCCTCCCTGGCACTGGATTGAAGGCAGCCAAGAGTGAGGAGAAAGAAACTATCCTGTTTTGACAGATTAGATTTGGGACTGCTGGGGACATTCTCCAGGTAGGCCCAGCTGAAGAAACTGTAGTTGTAAAATTTCTCCCAGAAATGTAGGAGGAAATTACCCAGAGGGGCCAGTCCATTTCAGGATGATGAAGAGGTTACCTCTACACTTCTAGCCTATTTGTAAATAAGCAATAGTAAAATGTCTCCAACATTCAGAGAATGAATGAATTCTCTGAATGCACCAGCTTGCTCTCTCATAACATTAAGGCATTCACACATATATTTGCCATCTAGCTCATTGTTTACCTTCTCTTTTTGCATTCATGTCTTGCTACTTGGCTTTGTTGGAAAGAGTCCTTGATGGACAAGGACAGCACCTTCCAAATATTCTGCAGTGAAAATATCAGGCTTCATGCTTAAGAGGAGATTTGAGGAGCCTCATAATAAATAATAAAAATGAAGCCTATGCTTTTCCAGGACTTTGCAATTTTTGAAGTTCTTTCATGAACATGCGCTTGGGTGTCAAGCATAATCCTGACCTGAGTTGCTTAAAATGAGGCATCTGCAAATGTGGCTGCAAATGGAAGCCATCACTAACAAAATGGAAAATTGCAAAATTAACCAAAGGTACAACATTGACACACAAAATCCATGGTCTTTTATTTCTCATCCAAATGTAAGTCACTAGACTGTTCACAGAACATTCTGCAGAATATGCAGATATCTTGACCACACTGTAACTTCTATGAACATGTTTTTAATGCCCAATTAGGATTGGTCTGATTAACACAATGCCAATAAGGAACAGTAATGCAGAAAAAAATTTCTTTCTCAGATAAGCCAATGATTAATCACTGTAAATGACAAAATGGACCCTGAAGGCCATAAGTTAGTAAGATTATTGCTAAAAACTTGGATTTTATATTGCATTTTGTTTTACTTTTGGCAGGTGGAAGAGTTTCATCACAAGTTTTGTGGTTGACATGATGACATGAAACCAAAGTGGTTCTGATGCAATCACCCAATCTTAGTGCATTTGCTCCTGCTGCTCTGCTTATCTACCCTAACATGGTTTATATAATTGAAAAGGTTTCAGGAAAAGAATAATTTTTCAGATAAAATCATTACTGAATGTTCACTATTTAAGTGTAGAGAGTTTGTATGTTAATTTTAAAAACCTTTAAAAAAATATGTTCTTGTGAATTACATATTGTCTGTGGCTGCTTTTTCTTTACAACAGCAGACTTTGAGTAGCTGTGACAAAGACTAAATGTCCCACAAAGCCTAAAGTATTTACTATCTGGTCCTTTACAGAAAAAAAATTTCTGACCCTGGTATGCAATACTTCAATTAAAAAAAAAAAAACTTAGTTTTTGTGTCTTTGAAACTCAGACTCTGTGTGTGTGTATGTGTGTGTGTATTCTGTTTTCTTAAATTCACACAGACCCACAAATACAGAAGCATTGTGTCATCACATAACAACATCGAAGTGTTTGTCCAGAAGGGTGATAAAGAGGGTGAATGTAATTATCTATTTCTTGAAGAGAACACCCCCTTTTTCAAGGCTCACTGAAAGAAAACTATGACTCTTTTGTAACTAGATAACAATTTACACCAATCGCAGTAACTGCCTTCCAACTCAAAACACGCACTCCCTAGTTTGTTTCTTTCTCTCTCTCTCTCTCTCACACACACACACACACACACACACACACACACACACGCTCCTACATTTTCTTAATGGATCCCAACCACTCATTCAGAAAATATTTACTGAACACTTACTAGGTGCCAGGTGCTATGCTGGGCCCTAAGAATCCAAAACAGAATACCATATGGCCCCAGCCCTCACCAGGCTTGCAGCAGACTGCAACAGGCATGTAACATTTGATTACAGTCCCATGCAGTAAGTACTGTTAAGAGAAATATCTGTAAATATGAAAACATTTTAGCAGCAAAGTGGATGGAGTGAGCAGATGAAGTTAGGGAAGACTTCACAGAGGAAGTTATATTTCACTTGTGCTTGAAAGTCTGAGTAGGAGTTGTTTGCAGTGAAAAAGAGAAGAAAAGGTATTTTAAGCAGCAGGAGCAACAGCACATGCAGTGAAGTGAAATAAACATGGTAGATCTGGAGACCTGCACATCCCATGTGCTGGAGTCCAGGGGAAGCAGGGAAGTGTAAAGAGATGAGTTGGGAAAAGTGAGCTGGGTTCAGACCTACGCCTTGCTAGGGAGTTTGAACTTTATCTTGTATAGGTGAGGGTTACAGGCATTTGTTAAGCAGATAAATGGCATACTCTTGATTTTTGGTTTAAGATGAAAACGCTGGGGGGTAGGGTGGAGAGAGGATGAGGGTGAGAGAGAGACTGAAAGCAACGACTTCCCAGATTTATCAGTGTATGTCCACCCACGCAGAAGCCCTCTCTGGCACACTGACTGAACAGGGCATCCATAAATGGAAGATATCCTGGTGCCTGAGTGAACCGAGGAAAGAGTCCACACAGTCTGTTGGTTGGAAAATACAGAGCAATCATAGCATGCCAATTTTACTTTCTAAGAGGCAAATACCGGTCGCCTTTCTATTGCAGCTTTTGCGCCTGAAAATCTCCAGCACCCAGAGCGAGCCCATGCAAATGGCAACAAAAGTAGACAGAAATGCTACAGTTACCAGCTTTTATGCTTGTGGTCAAAAAAAGAATGAAGACTCTGTTTCTAAGCCTAGAAACATCGATTATTACAATATCCCGATCGCAGCCCAGACATCTCCAACTTGTGGAATGTTTGTGCCATACTCTCCCTTCAGAAATGCCTCCTCATTACAGAATTCTTGCAAAAGTGAAATAATTCCAGCTACTGTTTTTCCCATAAAAGGGACCACTGTGCTTCTGCTACTTTCCCCCAGCATGTTTCTGTAGGTGGTCATTTCAACAATAAAGGAAGTTCAAGGGTTCAAACAGATTTCCACTGTTACAGCCCAAAAATTTGAGGTTTTTTCAAGGAAGTCCCCCCTGCCGAGCAATTATGCTTGAATTCAAGGCTGGCTATTTCTTACCAAAGCTGTGGGGAGAGGAGGGCAGAGGGGAAAAGGGATAAGGAAATGAAGGAGGGAAAGGGAGAAGATAAGAGACTAAAGAAATCAGGGCACTCAGTCAGAAGTAAATGTTTGCAACCGGCCATCTGATACCATGGAGAGTCGGGAAGGCAGAGGAAAGAGGAGTCCAGAGGATTGATTCATTCCCCATTCTTATTTTTGGCTAGTTTTTACTCTGATAGATCAATGCACTTAGGAAAAACAAATATCTACAGGAGCCGCAAGCGGGCTATATCGTGTCCCAGGGAACAAGTTCAAAAGGTCCTGGAAGGAGCCAGATAGATAGAGCCAGTGTCCCGGCAGAGAACATTTGCTTGTTCTTGGTGCAGACTTGTCATCTGCTCAGCTGTCCCCAGCGAGGTCTCCACCCCTATGTGATATCCCACGACCTCCTGGGGCAGGACAGGGCAGGCTCAGTACCAAGATACCAGCCAACCCCCACCCCCATGCAGTGTTGCCAAGGGCAACAGAGAACTGTAGCCTCACCATTTTCTCTTCTGCCTTTCTGTCCTCCATTCTTGAACCCTTGCTGCTCTGCCTCTAATCTTTTTTTCCTCTGCCTCTGTGGAAGGGGGCAAGGAGGGGGAAGGTCTGTCTGTCTTTCTCTCTGTGTTGCCTATCCTAAAGTAGAATTCATCCAATTCATCACTTTCAGAGTGGATACTTGAAAACATCATAGGCTAGGAAAATCCTTGTTCCCCTTTGCCCTCATGTTAAACTCCCAGGGTCTCAGCCACCTCCCAGGTCCCAGTGCAGGGAGACCTCTCAGGAAAGCATCTCTGGTGCCGTTTCCTCGTCACTGCTAATGAGCAAACTGCTGGTAACGTCTTAGAGAAAACAGGCCCAAGCTAAGAAGAGGCATTCTCTAAAACATATTACCTAATTGTTTCACTGGCACGGGGAGGGGCGGGGGACATTATGAAATAAAAGCCTGGAAAGCCCACATATTTTTAAAAGCAAATTGCACATAAAAGTACATGACCATCAATGACTTAAATGACTGAAATGTCACACTAACATTCATGACCAAACATGCAGATGGAATTTATGAATGCACAACTGTACCTCAAGCCACCGGGATTCGTTTCTGGCCATCCTGCCTCAGGTGATTTTTACACCTTTGTTTGCTGCTGCCTTGTACTGGGATTCACTCATTTCACAAAAAAGCAAACTAAGGTTAAGAGAATGTCAGTGGTTTTGCAGAGATGCTGCAACCAATTGCACAGAAAGCAGTAAGGGAAAAAATTCTCATCTTGACATTGTCTGGGCCAGTCCTCCTGGAAATTCGACCTGGCAGATCAAATGTCCAGAAGAAGTAGCCTGGACCTTGGGACAGTGTCATTTTGTGTGCCTTTCTGCACTTGCAGTTTAGATGTGGAAAGATCAGTTATTTCTTTGAAAAAAGAAAAAAAAAAAAACAGGAAAGAAAAGTTAAAGCTGAGAGTTTAGAAGGTAAGACCTGCAGCCTGATTCTCTATATGACAGAGCTTCCCAAATACAAGGCAGGACCTGGTTACAAAAGACCAAAGCTCTTGTCTGATTGCCTTCCTCTTATAAGGAAGTGCCCCAGCATGCTGATTCAAAGCATATCCAAAGTAGAAGAGTAAGTTTTTTTCTATGCTTATCTGCTTTTTCTTTGGGTGCAACTTTTGGAACTGTCTATCATTTCAACATTTCCAGTGTAAAAGGATAATAGAGTGATAGCTCCCCCGAGGACAAACAGGTGAGCAGATAGAACAAGCCAGATTTATCATCCCAATAAATCCAGTTTTCAAAACAAACAGTCTTCGCCTTTGGAAAAGCATGATTCTCTCCCATTTCTGGGCAAATGACTACAGTTTTCTTTTTCTGGGAAGAAAGGAAAGTATTTTGAATAGACTCTGAAAAGATTAATCAATCTAACCAAGCTTGTGGTTTCATTTCAATTAATGCCTAGTTTAAAACAGCTAATGACATCAAGAGAGAATGACTCATAACAAAAGCGACTTGCACAGCCCACATTAAAAAAGTCCATGTGAATAGCATCATCACCACTAAAGAGTAATAATTAAGCAACCCATATGATCATGATGCAATGAACTTGAGAGGAGAAAAGATAACAATGACAACACTACATAAACTTTAGTTGGATAAGGTAGCCACAATCCCATAGAGAATCGGAGTATTTATTTAGAAAATGGAACATATTTATTGACTGTAAGACAAAATTACATGTACAGGAGTTTTTCCAGACTGATCTCAAAAAGGCATGTAAAGCTTCATTCTTGTGAATATGTGTGTGTGTGTGTGCACGCTCACACACACAAGCACTAAATACACAGGTAGTCACATATTCTACTAGGTGCCATATAGAAATAGTTTTTCAATTAGGCTAAGTTTAAAAGCTTCATAGTTAAGATCGGAGGCTGACAAACTTCAGCCCACAAGCCAAATTGACCCACCACCTGTTTTTGTATAAACTTTCATTGGAACACAGCCATGCTCCCTCATTTACGTATTGTCTATGGCTGCTTTCGCACTCAGTGACAAAGTTAAAGAGCTGTGACAGAGACTTCATGATCTGCAATGCTCAAAATATTTACTCTCTGGATCTTTACAGAAAAAAATTGTGAATCTTTGATTAAGATAATGGATACCTTCTGACTCACACATAAGTCAACATGCAAACATTGTTCAAGTTTGAGTCAACAAGCACTAGACTTTTTTTCAGATTATTGGAAAGTGATGTTAATATCAGGACACACTAAGTATTCAGTTAAAAGGAACTTTTGAGACAGCAAAATTGCTACCTTTGTTTTCTCTCTCTCTCTCTCTCTCTTTCTTCTTAAGACAGGGTCTGACTCCCATTGACCAGGCTGGAGTGCAGTGACACGATCACAGCTCACTGCAGCCTTGACTTCCTGGGCTCAGGTGATTCTCCCACCCCAGCCTCCTGAGTAGCTGGGACTACAGGTGCATGCCACCACACCCGGCTGATTTTTTCTTATTTTTAGTAGAGATGGGGTTTTGCCATGTTGCCCAGGCTGGTCTTGAACTCCTGGGTTCAAGTGATCTGCTGGCCTTGGCCTTCCAAAGTGCTGGGATTACAGGCATGAGCCACTGCACCCAGCAACGCTTGTTTTCAATCTCAATTTCTTTGAAAACATTTTTGAACTATGTTCTTGATATGATGATAGAATGCATATATGTTATCTTAATATATAATATATATTATAAAAGAATACATTATTCAAGTATATAAATATCATTGAAATGGAGCCACACTAATGTTATTCATCCATATTTCAAGAGCTTCATATATGCACAAGGCTTTTCTCACTATTTCATATGAAAAGATGCACTTAACACCGTAATGACATTTACCATCATTCTTTATCACTTCATTCTATGTCACTGCAAACTTCAGGGAGCTATATAAATAATCGGGGTGGCTGAACATTCATCTAAAAATCTCCTGTTACCAAAAGTATGAAACTACACATAATTCTAATACCATTGTGAAATACATCTTTCCTGGATAAAACACTTACCCCTTACAAAACAGATTATCTTATTTCAAAAAAAATTACTTGTTCTTATTTCTCATGGAGAAAAAGCTGTGATTAAAAGTGCATTTGGGGTGAATATAAACATAGGGTAGGGAGCCAGGAAAAAGAAAATCTTACAGAATATGGTCATGGGTTATTCTGCACTACCTGGATATATTTCAAAGAATATTTCATTTTTTCCTCTATTTCTAAGTTCAATATTTCTAATTTCATTTTTCACATAGAGCCTGTTAATTATCTGTAGGTGATATAAAATTGTCTTCTTTTAAAAAAAATCTAAATGTAAGGCCTTTTGCTGTTCGAGGCTAAGGATTGAGCATAATATGCATCACTACTGTCATCTTCTGTCAAACCCATGCCCTGAAGGTGACACAGACTGTGATGAAGTATAGTACGGTAGCAATGATTGGGTTATACTGTATGTAGATGCAGGCTGTCACATTCATGATCCGGATCAAGGATACATGACCTCATTCCATGGCTAGTCAACCTAGAGCAAATGTAATTTATTGGCGCCAGGAGGCCTCATTATGATCTGGCATTCAACACAGCCCATTCCTCTTACTGAAGTACACATCTTAACTCTCTCACAAAGAAAAATGATAGCTACGTAAGAAATCCATATTACTAGTCTTCATTTTATTGACAAGATTTCTAAGGTAGCAGAAAGAAAATAAATTTGCCAACCCATTTTGGAATATATGTGGCATATTAAAATGATTATGAAAAATGAATAAGAGACGATCACTCACTTGAAACCTCATTGAAAACATTGGGGTAACCCTTTCATGATACTTAGCCAAAATCACCACCTCTTGGGAAAAGATTAACCTGCCATTGCTTAATTTAAGACTCCAAAATATCCTTAATGTCTTGAAAGCCACTTGTAACTATAATTTCTCTTTATAGTTGGACGTATCTCCACCCACACCACACTGCTTTCTAAGTTTCACACAAAGACAATATGGTGTGCTGGCTCCTTCCAAATGATTCATAATGAGCTCTTTTAAAGAAATTTGGAAGATATAGCCCAAGAAGCAGAAGTTTCCTTTGACTAAATGATAGGATGTTTGCCTTTTTTGATGCAAAGGCAAAATTTTGGAGCAAGAAAGAGGTGTGATATAGCATATAAAATTGGAGGCATATAAGATACTAACATCTGCTCATGGGCTTATGTGAGAGTTTTCCAGGAACATTCTATTATAAGTAATTTAAACAAAGGCAGCCATTTCAAAACCAATGGAAATGAAGACCTGCGTTTTGGAAATGCCAGGAAAGGGAAAGGAAAGGTGTCAGGAGGGACACGGATTTCTTTACTCGCTGGTGTTCTAAGGTCTGAAAAAAAAAAGCAGAGAGTTGCCGTCAGAAAGGTCAATCTGGTTTCCTTTCCATGCTGTTGCTAAAAGCCTGTACGACCTTTATCTGGGCAGATAATGAACTAGTTATTATCCCAACGCAAGGTCCTGACTCTTTCTACACTCCCCATCATCAACTCGCCATGCTTAATTCAATCTGTGTTTATGCAACTCAAAGTAATCCCACCAGATTCAGCCAGCCCCTTTCCAGACAGCGATACTGTTGCTAACATGAGGGTGGTATCACTTTCAGGAAGGATGAGGAGAAAGCTTTATCATGACAAGGAGACCACCCTCAGACACAGCCATTTTTTTAGTGTCCTGGCATGTTTGGGGGTTTTCATTTCTCAGTGGATCTGAGATAAGCCACCCGGAGAGCCTTTAATTGTTTCTTTGAGGCTATTGTTATTTATACTCTATGGACACTTGAAAGGCAACTCTCAGGATCTCAGTAAAAAAGGGTTTCATTCTCTGAATCTCACTCTAGGCACAGAAATACTGGCTAGGCAAGAAATCCTGGATGTTAGAGCTGTTTTGGAAGCAGCATTTTTCTAAAAAACCACTAAGTACATAAAATTTCTCATTTGTGCCACAAGGTTTGCTCAAGTCCTACCCTGTTTACCTAGGCCTCATTATTACCCCATTATAGTACTAATCAGTGCCGTTTGCCAAAGGAAAGCTTTAGCTCTCCTCCTTCTTAGTAAGATTGTTTCACCTACTTCTTTGAGGTTGGATGTGGCCATGTGACTTGCTTTAGCCAATGAAGGATGAGCAAAAGTGGTATGTGGCACTTCTAGGTGAAAACTTTAGGAGCCAGTATACAATTTACTATATTCTCCTTTGTGACACATGTGTCAAAATGAAGCCTCCATCAGTCTGGATCCAAGAACAACTACAACTAACAGAGCACCCCTGTTGACACCCCTTAGACATGTAGTGTAGGGGAGAAAGAAACATTTGTTATATGAGCCATTGGGATTTGGGAGATGTTTATTGCCATGGCATAACCCAGCTTATCCTGACCTTCCAGTTTCACCTCTTTTTACAACTGCTGCGCTGTCTCCAAAACAAGAGCACCTGTCTGTAATCGACAAGCTTAGGAGAATCCCCATGGAATAGTAATTTAAAAAAAAAAAAAAGACATAATGGAAGGAAAAGACAAGGGCACAGTAAACCTATGTTCGATTGACCATAGATTTTCATTAAGTGCTCCTGCCTGACTCATTTAAGATGCTTCACACACAGTACTATGCTTTTTAACATGAATAGTCTAGTACCATGTTTAATTATCATCACCTTTGTCTTGATCGGGAAACAGCAGATGTTACAGTGGGCAACAAGTACCTTGTGTTATGAACTGATTGTTTTTACCCAAATTTCATATGCTGAGACCCTAACCCCCAGTGGGGCTGTATTTGGAGACGGGGGCTCTAAGGAAGTGATTAAGGTTAAACAAGTTCATGACGGTGGAGCCCTGATCCAGTTGAATTAGTATCTTTATCAGAAGAGACAGCAGGGAGCCTGTATGCTCCCTCCTGCTCTCTCTCTCTCTCTCTCTCTCCTCTCTCTGTCGGTTTCTCCCTCTCTCTCTCTCTCTCTAACATGTGAGGATACAGCAAGAACGCAGTTATCTACAAGACAAGAAAAGGGCCCTCACCAGAAACTGAATTGGCAGTCACCTTGATCTTGGACTTCTCAGCCTCCAGAACCATGAGGAATTAATTTCTGTTGTTTAAATCGCCTAATCTATGGTACTTTCTATGGCAGCCCTAGTAGACTAATACACACTGGGACTAGTCAAATGGGCATCCGATGACATGAGTTGGTAATTACTTGGAAAAAAAAATTCTCTCAGGGCTGAGGCACTAGAATAAAAGAAAAGAGCTTATCCTAAGGGAGAAGGGAGAACAAGTTGGAAGGAGGGATTTGAACAATCCTTGACGGATGTTGTTTTGTGGGAGCTCAACAAATACTCCTTATGTACTGGGCACTGGGGATGGGGCTGGGGACACAAAGACAAAGGACACATTGGGCCCTGACTCCAAAGAACTCATAATCTAGTGGAAAACACATAGAATAAACACATTGCTTCAATACCACAAACATCTACTGAGCACCCACCATGTGCTATTAAACATCACGCTGGGAGTTGAACCAAGCAATACATTAATATTGATCATCTGATCATTATTTATAGAGGTGCATATACTGTTCAGGCAGGTACAGTGGCTCATGCCTGTAATCCCAGCACTTTGGGAGGCTGAGGTGGGAGAGTCGCTTGAGCCCAGGAGTTCAAGTCCAGCCTGGGCAACATGGCAAAACCCCATCTCTACAAAAAATACAGAAATTAGCCAGGTATGGTGGCACATGCCTGTAGTCCCAGCTACTAGAGAGGCTGAGGTAGGAGGACTAAGTCCAGGAGGCAGAGGTTGCAGTGAGAGGAGATCGCATCACTGTACTCCAGCCTGGGTGACAGTGAGACCCTGTCTCCAACAACAACAACAACAACAAAAATACATATACTGTTACGTTATGAGCAGAATCAATAAATAACGGGGTGGGTAGGGGCATGGGGAAACAAATGCTCCCTGGCCTCTTCACCACATGACAGCACTATTTTCTATTTTCTTCAGAATGTTGCCCCATCTTCTTGGGTCAGTCTCGGTCTGGCTGACTTACCCTGGGAGACCTCAAGAGAGAGTCTGACCAGGATAGAGTCTTATAAACAGTCAGTGCTCACTAAAAATGAGCCAGTAACAACCAATCTTCAGCTCCACCATGTAAATTGCTTGCTTCAAATAAAAGGTTATATGGTCACATGTCTTAATATGCAATTCAAAGTAAGTGATCACTACACAGTATCTGAATGAAGGACACCATTCAGCTATCATGACTAGTAACAGAAGCAGATGTGAATTCTTACCTGAACACTGGCAAAATAATCTCCCCCCCCCGCAAAAAAAAATCAACACTCCTCAGAAAGAGCTTGCTTTTCAGAGCCTTTCCTAAAATCTTATGATTCAAGCCTTACATCCTCATGTCAGCCTCATTCAAGAGACCTAAAGCCAGATCATAAAAGACCCATAACTTCACTGCTGGAGAAAAATTGGGTTATAATCCCTAAAAGAGGTGGTACAGATGCCATCCAAATTGTCTAGGCTTTTTATTACTATTAGGAAAATCAAGCAATTGGAGAAGGGCTTCAAAATATGGTTTATAGGGATGAGAAGGGAGAGTGAAAAAGGAAAACAAAATATAGTATTAAAAAAACAACACTCTGACACCAGAAGAGGAAACACCACAATCCCCCTGTAACTCTGGATTTACTACATTAATCTTTTAATACAGAAAGGATTTGCTAAGACAGATACCAACATAGATATTATTAGATGTCGGTCATGCTCTGCTTCTGCAAAAACAATGCATAGGAGATGATGCCAGCAGATGCAGGTTTCTCAGGTATACCTGAGCCGTTGGGAGGAAGGAAGGATGGAAGGTTTGGGAATTAACATGGCCCAGTCCTTCTTCCACAGGGATACTTTCTTTCTGCTGTTAGGATTTTGATGCTAAAAATTTGGTGTTAGGTTCTGTGGGGTAAGCAACTCATCCTCACCCTCTTCGCCCCTGGCTGCATCCTCCCACATCACAGTCAACCTTTAGCTTCTCCCTCTTCCTCTGCAATGGCAAAATACAGAAACTAGACTATAATAGACTGGGGAAACTATAGCCTTCATCTTTAATTAGGTAGGACGGCAAGGTAACGTCAGCTTTCTGTCTGAGTAAGGTTGGGAGACAGTGTTAATGATTCCTGAGAGTGCAACAGTAGTGTGTCCTAGCCAGCGCACACACAGACATTAAAACGTCCTAGCTCTGTGGTGTTTTGTTTTGTTTTGTTTTGTTTTGTTTTGTTTTGTCTTGTTTTGTTTTAATGAAAAAGAGTCCCATGGCACAACTCCACCTAGACACTGCTGTAACTAGCTGAGATGTGGGGTGCTGCAACCTGGGAAACATTTTAGCTGTCTTGGTTTTCTCCACCAACAATCGAAGGGGACACTGGAAGGCATGGATCCACAGCTCACAGAGATGTAAACATAGGGGAGGATTTTGTGGTAGCTTCTTGCAGACCTGCTTGTTTAGACAGGAAAATAAATGGCCAGTGTTGAGGGATAAGGTCAGTCATGAGACATATTTTCCAGTCTCCCTGACTGCAAACTAAGAGGACATCTTCTAGAAACTACTTTACCAATGTGAACAAGGGGGTTTGGGGTGGAAATGGCAGGAGAGGAAAAGCAGCCAAGTGGTCTTGGGAAAGTCATCTGAGCTACTTTGAGCCTCGGTTTTATCATCTGTAAGACTGACATAATAACTCTTGGCTTTCTTACCTCACCATGTTGTTACAAGGATGAAATGAGATAAGGTGTGGGAAAGTGCTTTAGAAAATTCTGAAGAGCCACCCACAGGTAAGGAGTTATTATATCCCAGCTCTTCCAGAAGTTGAGTTTTTGGAGGCAAATTTTCAAACTAAATTGTTGGTCCATGCTAGCTCCCACAACGTGGTTCTCTTGCTTCTGCCTACCCACCAGGGGAATGAGTTCTCTTCTACCCATAGGGAACTGGATTGTGGGTGAAGCCTGAGTGGATGTTTCAGTTGAGGAAGCATGGCCTCAGGGATGCTCTAACTGTGAAACAGAGAGTGGACACATCGCGTGTGCTACTACATACCTGTTCCCTCTCAAGCAGGGGAGTGACAGGCAGCTGGGTGCATGCACCAGCATGTCACACACTACTTCCATCAACCTAGGAGGCATGTGTGGAAAAAGCTGACACTGTCAGTCTACAAAGTCCAGGAAGCAGTCCTCACTCCTCTTCTCTGTTACCTCTTCCTTTGTCCTCTCCAAAAAATGAAAATTCAAGATTAATTTTTAAAAATCTCTTTCCCTGTTGGATTTGAAGGAAAGCACCTCACTGGGAGCTGGACTCCTAGGCAGCACTACTTTTCTCTCTATCATTATCCGTAACCCTTCCAAGGTGCCCAGAGCCCTGAAATCCACTGTGATCAGTCATCACATGTCCCTCCTGATGATTAAACTGCATCACCTAAGAATCAAGATGAAACCTAGAATCCAAAGTTCACTCACTCAACAAATATTCACTCAGCTCCTACCACATTCCAGGCAGGCACTAACTGGTGGTGTGCAGAGACCCACTACTTGCTCACCAAGCCTGCTCATGGCTAGATGACATTTTCCAGCAGCTCCTGCAGGTATATGCAGTCATATGACTGAGTTCCAGCCAATAGAATATGAGTGGGGGTTTAGTATCCAACTTCCAGGCAGAGCCCATTAAAAACCTTCCTATACAATTCTCCATTCCCTCTTCTTCCATCTGTCTGTCAGATGCAGACTTGGAAAGAGAGAAACAGCCCTAGGAGATAAGAAAACTACAAAATGAAAGAGGCCTAATTGCTGAATAACAGTGTAGAAGGTTATCTACTGAACACCCACATTGAATTCCACGTGGGTAAGACATAAAACTTCTGTTGTCTTCAGATACTGAGACTTTTGGGGTTCTTTATTACAGAAATTAGCCTATTCTGACTATAGAATTGGGAGTACAGTGTGGACTAAGTCATGGTCCTTGATCCTATGAAGTTTCCAGTTTAGTGAAGGAGCACAAAAATAAGCAGGTAATTGCAATAGAGTGAGATAATTGCCACTGGAAAGAGACAGAGAGAGACACAGAGTGTTATGGGCAACTAACTCAATGGGGACGGTTAGTCAGGAAAGCTACCAGGAAAAAAGTGGTATCAAAGTTGGGACCAGAGGGAGCTGTATGAGGTGCTGGAGAGCTTGGTGTATAAGAAGGAAACAGAAGAATCTTAGAACTGGGGCCATGGCAATGAATCTAGGGAGGCAGAAGGAGAGATTAGGCTGGAGAGAGGCTGGGACCAGGCTCATATGGTCTTGAAAACCAGTTCATTTAGATATTATTATAAGAAGCCATGGAAGAACGTGAACTAGGAATTGTACCTTGCAAGATTTCACTCTGCAGGAGTGTAGAGAATGGATTAGGGGAGAATAAGGCAAGGCAAACATAATCACCAGTTGAAAACCTCTTCCAGAAACCAATATAGTGCTTCAGACTCTTAGACATTGACACCAACCCGGATCCCACCCTCCTTACTGCACACTTTGGTCATTATTATTTAGACCTTTGGCCACCTTTTCTGAGGGCCCACTCTTAACAGAATCACTTCTCTCTGGCCCTGGTGCTCCCTCCCTTTCTAATTTATATCCCTCTTCCTGCCAGCCTGGCCTCACTCCCAGCATCCTTTTCAGCAAGCCCAGAGGGAATTAGGACACAAAGCAAGAGGCTATACTATTCCGTCTTACACTCCTTATAAACAATGCCCATTAAACATCCAGCATTATACCAAGAGACAAGTGCCTCTGAAAACAAGGACAGGACAGCGAGGTGATTTTTACTACAGCATTAGCAGCCAGACACAAGCAAACAGTCTGTCAGAAAGACAGGTGGCAGTTGTCTAGAAGGGCAGGCACAACCACCATAGAAATATAACTAAAATAGCTGCACCTGTCCGGGTAGCCCTGGAAACTCATGAAAAGGTAAGTGGGGAGGGGGCTTCAATCTGAGGGATCCACCAGGCAATCTGGTTCCCAAGGAGAACTCAGGCCCCTCAGCCACAAAGGAGGAGATGTGGCCAGGAGTGAAGGACACTAAGAGAGAGGGAGCCAGGAAGAAAAAGATCAAGAAGGGCCTGGGTCAGATTTCTATTTAAAGCACAACCTTAAAAGGGGACAGTCTTATTTTTAGTCAACCCTTGTCCAAGTGCAAAGAAATAGCAGTTTATTTCCCACATTCATCTCCTGCTCCCCTTTGAATGACAGTGTGGACAGCATGGCTACATTTCTCATTCTGTGGGTAAGATGCCAAAGTGTTCAAGGTTGCTCTAGTGTTTATTCCATCACCAGATATTACTGGTGGAGACTGGGCTACATTTACCAGCAGGAATGTGCCCCACAGCAGTACTTTCAACCTATGAATGTTCCACCAAGAACAGTGGGAGAAAACGATCCAGCCCTGCTCTCAGCCACGAAAACATGCCACCTCAAGCTGGGCTTGGAGCCTGCAATCGTTCTCTTTGTCCTTGGTCAGCCCTTGTAGCAGAAGCTGGCTAGCTGTTCAGCAAACCTGTTTATCTTTTCCTCCTGGACACATAAGGAGACTGTATGTGCCAATCCCTCCTGCAGTTAGGTGTGGCCATGTGACTGAGTTCTGCCCAAGAGAATGTGAGTGAAAGTAAAGGAAGTTACCTCCAGGCCTGTTCCATAAAACCCTCCCAGGTTCAATCCTCCATTCTCTTTCCCCAGCCAGCATATGGGTGGGGAGGCCCAGGACCTAAAGATCCAAAAGACCAAGGACCAAAAAGATAGCAGAGACAAAAGATGGAAAGAACCTGGGTCCCTGAGTCACCATTTGGAGGAGAGCCATTGAGGATGGTCACCTGACCAAGATCGGACAACTGTATGAGAGAAATAAACTTTTCTTGTGTTCAGTCACTGAAAGTTGGAGTCTGTTTATTACAGTAGCTAGCCTAATATGACTAATATATCTCCCTCTCTTATTCCTTTGAATGGGAATTTCAAATCTTCAACATTTTCCTCAAGTCCCCTAATACCCTCTACTCTTGGTAAAGGACATCATCTTATTTTTTAACAGCTTTATTGAGATGAAATTCACTCTCTAAAATGTGTAATTCGATGGTTTTTGGTATATTCACAGAGTTGCACAACAATTACCACTATCTAATTTTAGAATATTTTTATCACCCCTAAAAGAAACTCCATACTCATTAGCAGTCACTTCCCATTCCCTTCTTCCCAGCCCTAGACAACCACTAATCTACTCTCTGTCTATAAATTTATCCGTTCTGGATATTTCATATCATTGAGATCATGCAATATGTGTTCTTTCACTTAGCATGTTTTCAAAGGTCATCAAAGGTCATCCATGTTGTAGCATGTATCAGTAATTTTTATTGCCTTTATTCACCTTTTTATTGACAATGTTTTACTGCATGGATATCCCACATTTTCTTTATCCATTCATCAGTTGATGGACATCTGTACTATTTCAACATTTCGCCTACTATGAATAGTGCTGCTATGATCATCAATGTACATGTTTTTATGTGAGAATATGTTTTCAGATCTCTTGGATATATATTTAGGAGTGAATTTGTTGGGTCATATGGTAACTCTACATTTAACATCTTTAGGAACTGCCAAACTGTTCCCACCAGCAATGTATGACGGTTCCAATTTCTTCAGATTCTCACCAACACTTGCTATTGTCTGCCTTTTTTATTTTATCCTTCCCAATGGGTATGATGATGTGGTATCTCATTGTGGTTTTGATTTGCATTGCCTTGGTGACTAATGATGTTGAGCATCTTTTCATGTGCTTATGGCCATTTTTATGTTTTCTTTGGAGTAATATCTATTCAAATCTTTTGCCCATTTAAAAACTAAGGTTGTCATTTTATTGTTGAGTAATATACGTTCTTTATGTATTCTGGATACAAGCCTGTTATGGGTTGAATTGTGCACCTCGAAATGATATGTTAAAGTCCTAATCCCCAGTACTTGTAAATATGACCTCACTTGGTAATAGGCTCTTTGCAGATGTAATCAATTTAAGATAAGGACACACTGGATTAGGGTGAGCCCTAGCTCCAATGACTGTTATCCTTATAATAAGGCCATGTAAAGACACAGTGAGAAGAGAGCACCATGCAAAGATGGAGACAGAATGTAATCGTGTCTAAAAGCCAAGGAACACCAAGAATTTCTGGCAACCACCAGAAGCCAAGAGACAGGCAAGGAAGGATTCTTTCCTAAAACCTTCAGAGAGAGCATGGCCTTGTTAACACCATGATTTTGGACTTCCAGCCTCCTGAACTGAGAAAATAAACTTCTGTTGTCTTACGCCTACCCGGTTTGTGGTCAGTAGTCACAGCAGCCCTAGGAAACTGATACAAAGTGCCTTTTCAGGTAAATGACCTGCAAATACTTTCTCCCATTTTGTAGGTTGACTTTTCACTTTGTTTATGGCATTCTTTGAAGGAAAAAATTCTTTATTTCTATGAAGTCCTATTTATTTTTTCTTTTGTCACTTGTACTGTAAGATTCATATCTAAGAATTAATTGCCCTATCCAAGGTCATAAAGACTTACTTTGCTTATAAGAGTTTTATAGTTTTAACTCTTAAATTTAAAGCTATGACTGCTTTTGAGTTAAATGTTGTGATGATATGAGGAGGGAGCCCAACTTCATTCTTTTGCATGTGGATATTCAGTTGTCCCAGCACCATTTGTTGAAAAGACTATTGTTTCCCCCCATTGAATTGTCTTGGCACCCTTATCGAAAATCAACTGATCATAAATGTAAAAACTTATTTCTGGACTTTTGACTCTGTTCCATTGATCTATATCTGCATCCTTATATCAGCTCCACACTGTCTTGATTACTGTAGCTTTGTAATAAGTTTCAAAACTGGAAAGTGTGAGTTCTCCCACTTTGTCCTTCTTTTTCAAGACTGTTTTTTGGCTATTTTGGGTTCCTTCCCTTTCCACATTAATTTTAGGATCAGCTTGTCAATTTCTGCAAAAAAGTCAGCTGAGATTTTGATATGGATTGCATTGAATCTGTATATTGATTTAGGGAGTATTGCCATCTCGCAAACATTGAATCTTCTGATCCGTGAACACAAGATGTCTTTCTATTTATTTAATCTTCTTTATGTTCCTTCAATGAACTTTGATGTTTTTCAGTGCATGAGTCTTGCACTTCGTTTGTTAAATTAATTCCTAAATATCTTATTCTTTTTGATGCTATTGTAAATAGAATTGTTTTCTTCTCACTCTCTCTTTTTTTTTTTTTTTTTTTTGAGACGGAGTCTTGCTCTGTCACCCAAGCTACAGTGCAGTGGCACGATCTGGGTTCACTGCAACCTCTGCCTCCCGGGTTCAAGTGATTCTCCTGCCTCAGCTTCCCGAGTAGCTGGGATTACAGGCATCTGCCACTGCGCCCGGCTAATTTTTGTATTTTTAGTAGAAACGAGGTTTCATCATCTTGGCCAGGCTGGTCTCGAACTCCTGACCTTGTGATCCACCCACTTCAGCCTCCCAGAGTGCTGGGATTAGAGGCATGAGCCACCACACCTGGCCTTAGAATTGTTTTCTTAATTTCTTTTTCTGATTGTTCATTGCTAGTGTATAGAATACAATTGAATTTTGTGTATTGATCTTGTATCCTAAAAGCTTGCTAAACTCATTTATTAGTTCTAATAATTTTTGTGGATTCCTTAGGATTTTCTATATACAAGATTATGTCATCTGTGAGTAGAGATGCTTTTACTTCTGCTTTTCCAATTGGATGCCTTTATTTCTTTTTCTTCCAATTGCTCTGGCTAGAATCTGCAGTATAATGTTAAATATAATTGGCAAGAATGGACAGCCTGTCTTGTTTCCAATCTTAGGGGAAAGCATTCAATCTTTCACTGTTAAGTATGATGTCAGCTGTAAGTCTTTCATAGATGTACTTCATCAGATTGAGGAAATTCCCTTCTACTCCTAGTTTGTTAAGGGTTTTTGTCATGAAAGGATCTGAATTTTGTCAAATGCCATTCCTACATCCATTTGGGTGATCATACAACCACACCTTCTTATTACAAAGAAAACAATGACCACTGAAAAAATTCAATTTCCAGCCATCTTTCCCAACTTATTTCACTGTAACAATCTGTATATCTTTCTTTCTTCCCTGCCGGACTGTGAGTTACCTGAAGTTAGGGGTCCATCTTAGACTTATTTGTATCTTCAATATCTAGAGAGGTGCATGATACGTAAGAGTCACTCAACAATAAATGTTTGTGGAAATGATGAGGATAAATTTATCCCTCAGAGACACCTAACAGAATCAAGAGCTGAAGGTTCCTTTCCATAGGAAGAGTTGTTGATGGAAAGACTGTGACTGGGAGTAAAGCAGGATTGTTCTTAGGGTACAGTGTCCCTTACCACAAGCAGTAACTATCACCTGTCTCAAATATAAACAATTTGAAAACTCATGTAGGGGTCGGGCATGGTGGTTCATGCCTGTAATTCCAGCACTTTGGGAGGCGAAGGCGGGTGGATCACTTGAGGTCAGGAGTTCTAGACCAGCCTGGCCAACATGGTGAAACCCTGTCTCTACTAAAAATACAAAAATTAGCCAGCCATGGTGGTGTGCACCTGTAATCCCAGCTACTCGGGAGGCTGAGGCAGGAGAATCACTTGAACCCGGGAGGTGGAGGTCGCAGTAAGCTGAGATAGTACCACTGCACTCCAGCCTGGGCAACAGAGCAAGACCTTGTCTGAAAAAAAAAAAAGAAAAGAAAAAAGAGAAAACTCAAGTAGGTAGGAATCCCCATGGGGTATAGAAAGAGCCATGCTTTCAGATCCTTGTAAAAATGGCTTTAGAATTAGATAGCATTTCAAATATGTATTTTTCCAATGTCCAAATTAAGAAGACAAGATATAGCAATAACTTAGTATTCTTGTGGTAGATAGCAAAAAAGGCAACAATTCTCCTCTTCTTGTGTCCAAAAACCTTGAAATTCTCCAGTCAAGAAGTAGAGTCTATTTCTTCACTCCCTAAGTGTTAACTGGTCTCATGATTTGCTTTGACCAGCCCTAAGCCTGGGCCTCAAGAGGCTGTGCATGTTTCCCTGCTCTGTTGAAATTCTGCTAAAGAAGAGAGACTATCAACTCAGTAACCCGATTACTCTGGCCAACACCCAGCCAACCCTGAGAGGTAAGACCACTTTAGACCAGTCAGTTCTCAGGTGACTTGCCAGCCGACCAGTAACTCATCACAGACAAGGACAAGCCCAGCTGAGACTAGAAGAGCTACCCAGCTGAGTCCAGCCCAAATTGCCAACTCATAGAATTATGGGCTAAGTAAATGGTGGTTGTTTTAAGCCACTGATTTTTAGGGTTATTTGTTACACAGCAAAAGCTAACTGATACAGAGGCAATGTCCACATAAAGTTAGAAGACCAAGTCTTATTCCTGGATTGTTCACATGCTGATTTTACAGCTTTGAGCCAATCACTTTACATTTTTGAGTCTCGATCTTTAAACAAGAGAAACAAGGAAAGATGGTGGACTGGTCAAGTGCTTTGCAATTATCATTAGGCAGCCAACCCTTTTCCTGAAATGATAGTTTACAAGCAACCTCAATATATGAAATAGATGAAAAGGAATCTGGTCTGGTTCTGGAGAAAGCTCCAGAACTTCTGCTCAGCTTTCCTCTCATTCCTCTCTCCTACTCCCACCTTCACACCCTGGAATGGCATCCCAGGGATCTTGAGATAAAGTCTGGAAAACATTATCTCCTTCAGTTTTTCTAAGGCCTCTCTTAGGTTAACATTCCATGATTGTAGGCCTGAAGAGGAGAAGTAGTTTCGCATGAATCAAGACAGGTTGGTCACTTTTGTATCACTGCCCACTCTTTGTGGCAATTATTTGTTTACTTGCCTATCTGCTTCACCAGACAGTGAACAACTCAACTACACAGACAGCTTCCTCTTTATGGAGTCCCTTCTCCCACCCCAGTGATTACCACATCCCTCAACACACAGCATCTAGCCAAGAAATACTGTGTAAATGGATACCTGGAAAAATGGGTGGATGGATGGATAGATGGATGGATGAATGGATGAGCAAACAACCACATGAATGGATAGTTATTACATAATCAATGAATAAATCAGTGAGCACATGAATAACTTTGATATGCTATTCACAGTGTTTCAAAGGTAGGATGAATTTAGCCTTCTCCATGAGCAGAAGGCCAGGGCTCCAAATTACATTTTTAGCAATGCCAAGTTACTCTCAGCATAAAGTGTGAAAGAACAGTAACTAAATTACTACATCTTGAAAAGCAACTCCGGTTATTTCCTATCAGTAATTCCTTTCAAAGGCAGGAAGCATCTCTTTCCATACTCTTTCCCTGAAAATGCCAGCCAGCCTCTCCCCAACCACAACCCAGCAGATCACCCTCCCTCATGGTCAGTTAGCTCATGGTGCCCAGAGATTTAATAGAACAAGAAAATAAAACATGAGATTACACCTTCAAACTCAGAAGATCACCAAGCACCCATACACATCACTTTACCCCAGTGATGCTGCATCATTTCTGTGGAATTTATTATTCATCAAGGTTTTCCCAGAGAAGACCCAGGGAAAGCTCACTTAACATGCCACCCGGTTGGTTGTGCGGCCATGCCGGGAGGGGTTCCTGGGGTTGTTCTGCAGATTTCCAGCTCTGTGCTGAAAGCAGGAAGCCCATAGGGAAGTGTACTGGCTCTAGCCAGAGATTCTTCCCATCCTCCTTTAAAGCTTTTGCTTCCTGATCTAAGTTCTTAATGACTACCTTCCATTTAAACTTATCTTTAGCTTTAAAGGAGGCTAACTTCAACAGTACTGTAAGCCAAGATAATCTGGCCAGAAAGAAGTCTGGTGAATTTAGTAGCTTTTTTTTTAAGGTGGGGAATGAGTATGAAAAAAAATGCAATCTGGATCAGAAATAGAAATAAATCCCACAGACAGGATGCAACATTGCTGGGGTAAAGCAGTATGTATGGATGCCTGATGATCTTTCGAGTTTGAAGATGTAAAGTCATGTTTTATTTTCTTGTTGTTCTATTATTTAAACTATGTGTCTCAATGGATATATTTTTCCTGCCACAATGTTCTTTAAAGTTCCCAGAACATTCTGAATGCCCAATAACTGTAGAGCAGAGTAGGCATCTTACTTTATACAATCAGTATCCTCCTAAAAAGCTGTGGGCATCAATTTGTTTATAAATGGAATTATTATACCATTTTTCAAATTTTCATTAGTTTTTAGATCATATAAGTAACACAGAGAAGTCACAGGAATCTTGTCTCCTCACAAAACAGAGTTATCTACCACCTGCTAGACATAACTACTGTTAACATTTGAGAGCAGTTTTTCAAACTGTGGTTTGTGGCTCATTAGGAGATCATAAAATCAACTTAATAGGTCATGACTAGCATTTTAAAAAATGAAACAAAAGAAAGGAGAAGAGAAAAGGAATAGAATTAGAATAAAGTAGAATAGGGTAAGAAAGGATAGGATAGGATAATACGGTAAAAAAGAGAAAATAAATAAATAAACATATTAGAACGTACCACATAAGAAAATACAAGTATTGTTAATAAACTATTGTTTCAGCTACATGTGTCTACTGACTCACAAATGCAAAATGTATTTCTCATAGTGGATCACGATCAAAATATGATTTTAAAATACTGATTTGGTATATACCCTTCCAGAGATTTTTTCCTGTATTCTTATATCTTCTTAATAAACATGCAACAAAATGCACAGTATTTGGTAACAAGTCATTTTAACTTTGGAATGTATCATAAACATATTTCTGGGCTAATAAATATCCATTTGGATAATCATTTTAGTGGTGATAAAGTATTTCACTGTACCAATGTGTAGTAACGTTGTTTGCTATACCAATGCACAGTAATGTCGTTTGTTCAGCCAATTTTCTATTGTTAATCATTTAGGATATTTCCAATATTTCTTACTTATAAGCAGCACTGAAGTGTTTATATATTATTTTCTTTTATTTACTTTTGCAATTATTTTCTTAGATTAAATTCTGAAATAAAATCTTTGGCATACAGCTTTTTGTGTATGCCAACTGCCTACCAGAAAAAGTATACTAATTTATAGTTCCATCAGTAGTGTCTAAAATTACCCTTATGCCCACCCCAAACTTGACCATTATCATTTTTTCACCTTGGCCTATCTGAATAAATGAAAAAAATGGCAATCTATTATAATTTGGGTTGATTTGTTCCTGAATTGGGGTCCCCCACAGTTCATTTACACCAGCCTTGAAGCAACCTTAGAGAATACAAAAGGGTGACCACTGAGCTAGAAAAGAAACTTGTGTATCCATGAGGTGAATGTTTTGGCTTTAGATAGTAAAGGCCTTGATATATAAAATGACTCCTGCCGTAGTGAATGACTTATTTTAGACAATCAGCATGTTCCTATTAATTTGGGGGGAAAACTAAGCAACTAATTAGAACCAGACATATAGCCACAGCCTCACCCAAGTACACGTGTTAACTTATAACCCAGTTGTATGCCTGCTCTGGCTGCACCAGAAGTACCTCTTGATTCATGGGCCTTTTTGCTTAGATGTTCTAATCCCAGCCCTTTTGAGTGTTGAAAGTTGCACCTGGACATTGTCCTCATGTCTTTTTTCTTTTTTTTCTTTGCCTCTGTTTCTCCATCATAAACTGGGAGGGAGAATGTCACCTCAGTGGCCATAAGGTGGTGGTGATGGGAGGAAGAGTAGTAGGCTGACAGAGAGAAGCAGGGTAGAGCAGAGGAGGTGCCCAAACTGAAGATGCAAGGACCACATTTGAATCCAAGACCAGACAATTTTTTAACACTGCGGTCTTAAAGCCACTAGTGGAGCCTTCATTTCCTCATCTACCAAAAGAATATTATACTATTTCCATCACAGAATTTTGAGGGGCTTGTGAAATAACGTGACATTGTACTAGCAGAAGGCAGTCACACAAGAAATATCGGGGTGGTATGTGTGAATTTGTTTCGTATCTGCCTCAACACATTTAGAATCCTGTTGATAACACTCAGTCATCTAAGACAAAAAATCAGCGATCTTCCAAAAACTGGGGGTGGGGTTGGCCATAGGAAGAAGTTGGGGGGTTGAAGAAAGACAAAGTGTAGGCCATGGTCTTAGCTGTCACCTACAGAAAAGATAGGCAACCTGGGAGAAGCAGTGGATTGAAGCAAGAGTTACCAGGTCCTCAGAGGCAATCTGGACTTTTAAAGGCCTCTTATTCTGCATGAAGCTCATTTGCATTCCACACCTGGCAAGTGAAGAAAAGTATCCCTTGTCTAACTTCTGACTTCACAGAGATGCCTCACTAGGCCTCCATCAGTTTTTAAAAGGCACAAGCAAATTACATAGTCACCTCTATATTTGAAGAAAATCTTGGTTAATGTTCCAAAGCAATTCCCTCATGGAAAAATCAGCTCACCTATTCTGTAGTTAGGGGAAAAAAAATGAAGCACTTATAGTAAGGTCTAAAACCATGTTCAAATTTATCATAAAAGCCCACTTTCAAAGGCCCAGCTGTGTGTCACTCAGCAGCCAGGTCCCCCGGGGGCTTTTCACAACCATTTTTTCAGACTTAACTGTAAAGGCGTCACACAGCTCACGCCCAAAGTGAACTAAACGTTCAATCAAAACACAACGCAGCCTTCGGTCTGCTTTTGGCCTCAAAGATGTTTCAGATATTCCTGATATGCTTGAAGGGAAAGGCTCAGACTAAAACATTCACCCCTCAATTCTCCAATCATGGTCATTTCAAACCAAACAGTGAGAGACCCTGTGGGGCTGAGGGTGCGGTGGGGGGCGGAATGTCATACTATTCATTGAGTCCAGTATTTCAAACTCAGCAAGGGAGTCAGGGAAACTAAGCCTATGCCAGGGGTTTCAAAGAAAGTTTTAGAATTTGCTTGAGGCCTTTTAAACCCCCAAATCTACAAAGTTCTGTCTAGCTGGGGTTGCTCCATCTCAGATCAGACATCCAAGGCTCTGACAGCAGAACCACAAGGATAAACCCTCTCAGCTATGGATAGGAGGGCGTCCCCACTTCTTTGTCTCTTGTCCTTCTGAGGAAGTTCTGCCTTGCCTAGATTTTCCATGAAACCTTGATAGTACAGGCACTTATAGAAAGCAACTCTCAATAACTCTAAGGCTAATCCAACCAAGTGATTAGAGAACTCATCACTCTTCCTCCTCCACTGTTTCCCCAAGGAAAGGATGCAATCTGAAAATCCAAGAGGATTCTCCTCACAGAGGAAGAGCTGAAGCAGTGCCAATAAAGATTCCGATGTCAAACTCCAATTACACAGGGTTTGCAAGTGATTTGAAACATGGCTTTGTGAAGAGCCACTGTCTGTGAATCAAAAGGCCCCACAACTATGCTCCAATTTTTTTTTAAAGCTGGGGGGGTTCCTTTTAAGTAGATCGGGTTTCTGCTATTTTAGGCACCAGAACTTTGTTATTAAACATCAGTGATAATCTTTTACATTACAGAAAAACAGATCAAAGCTTTTGCTTGGTGTAGATCAGAAAGTCAAGGTACAGCAAGGAATAAGAACAGTCATTGTCACAGCCTTGAAATGTCTTATTGAGGAAGAAAGTTTTGTAAAACTCCAAGGAAAGAAGTTTTTAACCCAACAGAAATGTGTAGGTACATTCACCAAAAGACAGGAACTAGAATATTCACAGCAGCATTATTCAAAATAGCCCACAATGGAAATTACCCAGACGCCCATACCATGGTATACTCATACAAAGGAATACTATACAGCAATGAAAATAAATGAACTACAACTACATGCAACAACATGAATGGATCATGAAATATAATTTTGAACAAAAAATCTAGATATAGAAACGGCACATACTATATGATTCCAAAACAGGCCAATGTAATCTATGCTGTCAGAGGTCAGGATGATGGCTACCCTTGGGAAGGCAGGATCAGAAGAGAACGTTGGCAGGATTTCTAGAAGGCTGAAAATGTTCTGTATCTTGTCCCAGGTACTAGTTTTAAAGCTGTGTTCGGTTTGCTTTGAGGCAATTCATTGAGGCTGTACACACATGATTTGTGCACATTTGTTATTTGCATTATAATTAGGTTTTAAACATGTCACAAACCAATCTATATCATTTATATATGAAGAGAGAGAGAAAGGGAGAGAGGCAGAATGAATTCTTTTGGTAGCAACATTTCTCCAGAAACTGGAACTCTGCTAACAAGTTTTTATTTCCATTTGCTTACTCAGGGAAAGCTGTCACATGGCTTCCGGTCACACATAGGAATTCTGTATCTCTCAAAAAAGAAAACTCTGCAGTTTAGTACATCCTTTATTCAGAGAAGGAACATCAAATACTTTGGAGTAACTTTGTCATCTGTGCATTTTCAGGAAAACTGGCCCTTTTTGCTCCCAGCACTGTACCTCTGTGTTAGTCATGGTTGGCTAACTGCTGTAACAAACATCCCCTAGATCTCACAATAAAAGTTTACTTGTTCCTCACATGAAATCAAATCAAGTGTTGGCAGATAGCCTTTCACGTGGTGATTCAGGAACCCAGGCTCTTTCCATCTGGTGGCCCTACCATCCCTTAGGGCCTCGGAATCATCTGTTGAACCCTCTGCATGCAGCCAGCAGAGTGGGGAAGAAACAAACTACAGAGGGTTGTTTAGGAGCTTTTATATGGCCTTCCTACAATTGGAGCAATTATGACTTCCACATTCCATTGGACAGAACTCTGTCACATGGTTGCAACTAACTGCAAGGGAGGCTGGGAAATGTAGTCTAGCCATGCACCCAGGAGCAAAAGGGAAGGAGTTGGTGAACACTTAGGCATTCTCTGCCATGCCAGATCCATAATCTCCCCTCTGCTAGCTGTTCCATGCCTGATGTCTGACTACAAAGAGAAGACATGTCATTATAGGAGAGGATACCGTCATCATAGGAAAAGATACAGACGGTCTCACAAAGCAAAGGCATGGGTGCTTGCATTCTACACCACCACTTCCATGATGGCAAACATTCACATCCAGGCCTCCTCCACCCATCAGCAGAAGTACACACTCCCCAAGAATGAGAGTGTCATGGCAGCCAGATGCTAAATTGTTCTTGCAGTACTTCACAACATGAGTTAGACGAGCCAAGTCAGAAAATGAGCAGCATTCTTCTCTTCCCATTTCACCACGCATCCAGCTGACCAGAATGTTTACACTGGTTCAGAAGTCACAGGGCTGGGTTTTATCCATTTTTATACCTACATCCTTTACCCAAGCCTCTTGATAATAATAACGATAAAACAACAACAAAAGTAGTACTATCAATGGCGTACACATATTAGCCCATAGTATGTATACTGTGTATATGCCATACACTGCTGGCACTGTCCATGAATTAATCACTTAATCTACACAACTCTATAAAATGAGCACCAATAGTATCTCCATTTCACAGATATGCAAACTGAGGTAAGAATTTGTCCAAGGTCACACAGCTGGTAAGTGGTGGAACTGAGAGAATCAAAGACTGAGATACACTTTTAACTAGAAAGTTTATTCAGGTTAGGAACGCAAGCATGTGATTATGACAAAACTCCAGTCCCGCAGAGAGTAAACCTTGAAACTAAGATTTAAAAATGCAAAGCTTGATCCAACCAGGCTGGCCGGGCCGCAGAGAAGCACACAAAGCAACTGGGAAAGACAGCAAAGCATAAATTGATAATTAAAAGAGGGTGTCTGTCTGTCTGTCTGTTTGTTTGTTTTAATTTTCCTTCCCACTCAACAGCCACTAAAACCTTTGAACTGACAAATCAATCAAGAAAACCCAAGAGGGCTTCAATTTTACATTTACAAGCCAATATTCTCAACAGCCTGCTCCACTCATTGTCTTGACTGAAATTTATTTGTAAGTGAACCGCATTTCTCATTATCGTCTTCTACCCTGTAACCAGCCTGAGATTCGCTGGTATTAGGATATGGGGCAAAGGGTTAAAATAAAGCCACACAAGAGGCAAGCTTACGCAATATATTTTTCTTCATGCAATTGGATTAGTTTTAATTAGCAAAGGCTAAAAGTTTGCCAGATGAGTACTGGGTGACATCTGATACCTGAGCAGGGTTCCAACATCTCTTTTCTCATACCAAAGGCATTTAACACAAGTGATACTGTTTGAAAATCTTCCAGGGAACCCTTCCCAATGTCTCTTCTAGGTTTTCCCACTTCTCCCCCACATTGCCCCAAACTTTGAAGCCTCCGTCTCTCCTGTTTGTGCAGCAGAAAGCCCTATGACTTCTCACATGGAAAAGGATTTCTGTGGTATTTATTCCTGCTGCACTTCATGATGCACTTCTTGAAGTTAATCTCTAGAATCGAACTCTCAATAAACATGCGCCATCTTGTAAATGAATCACTTCAGGGGTGGGGAGGGGGTGGGCTGAGGTAGCAGAACTCTGACACAAAATTTAAAAGGAAAATAAAGCTTTCCTCGCATTATTAAAATATAAATACAGGCTCAAGGAACAGAGTCCAGATGTAGACTGGAGAGAAACATAAATATTGATGTTATATTCTAACGAACATTAGATCTCACGGGCTGTCATCTGTCCTCACAGCTACTACCTCTTCTTTCCCTTAGATTTCTAGTAGGAAAAATCAAGAGTAACTGAACTCTAGAATAGGGCTTCTTATTTCACAAATCTGAATGCACTTAGATAGGACAGTCATAAACCCAATTCTAAACAATTTTGTCCTCCATCCAGGCTTCAAGCATCAGCATGAGCTGAAAACACAGTTTGCAAATCAGTATTTCCTGCTACTTAGAAATATACCAGAGAGTATCAAGGTCTTTTTTTTCATGTTTTTTAAAAATGTTATTTTAGCTTTATCATAGAAAAGGCTCCTACTGGCCAGGCGCGGTGGCTCACGCCTGTAATCCCAACACTTTGGGAGGCTGAGGCGGGCAGATCACTTGAGGTCAGGAGTTCGAGACCAGCCTGGTCAATATGGCAAAACCCCATCTCTACTAAAACTACAAAAATGAGCTGAGCATGGTGGCGGGCACCTGTAATTCCAGCTACTTGGGAGGCTGACACAGGAGAATTGCTTGAACCCAGTGGGTGGAGGTTGCAGTGAGCTGAGATTGCACCACTGTACTCCAGCCTGGATGACAGGGCGAGACTCTGTCTCAAAAAATAAATAAATAATAAATAAATAAATAAATAAATAAGAAAATAAAAGGCTCCTACTTCTAAGTCACCCCTGGGGCCTCTGAGGCTAGATTTTTATCCTTGTCAAAAACCTGATTCTCCCTAAATCCAGCACGATGATGTCATAAACAGCCCAACACCATCAGACCAAAAGTGAGGAAACTCCACTGTTTCAATTTGTCTTGGATATCTTATACATGGAATCACTAATTCTTAGTCTTGGTCGAAAGCCCAGAAGCACCCCATGGAATTATCTTCTTCTGTGCCCATATTCACACAACAACCTTGGTAGGGGATAGTGCTAGGCTATCAGAGTTCAAATACTGCTTTCCTACCTGAAAGTAGTATTACCTGTCTGGAGTGAGGAGAATATTCTCTATCTTAATAGGGGTGTGTGTTATACAGGCGGATACAGCTGTTAAAACTCATCAAGATCTGTACATTTCACTGCATGTAAATTATATCTTGATTTTTTTAAAAGAGTATTAGTTAGGACACTTTTTAAATTTTTCCAAGACAGCAGATTAATCAACAAGACCATAGGAGAAGTGCCTACTTCCTCAACATTCAATGGTTTTGCACAACGCATTAGACCTGGAGCAAGTCTGGCAGAGTGAGAGAGGAGAGGAGGGTTTTCTTGTTCTTTTCAGTGTTGTACCCTTCTGCATGAGTTGCATGCCTAGCCCCAAACATGAAACGAAAACCATCAACAGCTCTACTTCTCAATACTTTTACCAGACCACCACTGTCTCTCACCAGGATTACTGCAAAAGCCTCCTACTTGGTCTCCTGGCTTCTACCCCTCTTGCCTCTCCCGCAGTCTCTTCTTGCCACAATACCCAAAGTGATCCTTTTAAACTCTAAATCAATCATGTTTCTCCCGGGCTTAAAAGCCTTCAATAACTGCCCACTCCACTTGGAGCAAAAGGCAAAGTCCTAATAGACCCTAGGTGATCCGCCCCACTGCCATTTCTCCTTGCTGGCCTCTTATCCTCCTACTCTCCTCCTTGCTAACTCCTCATCCACCACACTGGCCTCCTTGCCGTCCCCTGATCACACCAGGCATGCTCTCACCTCAGGGCCTTTGCACTAGCTCTGTTTCTCTCCACTTGAACACTCTTCCTCCGGCATTCTATGTAATTTACCGTTACCTCTTTCCAATCTTTGCTCAAATGCCACTTCCTCAATGAGGCCCACCTGACCACTCCATTTAAAATGGTAACCCCACCCCAAATCTCTGGATCACCTTCACCTTGCTCTAGTTTCTTTTTGCCCACAGCACTTACTACCTCCCAACATGTTTTGTAATTTCGTCAAATGTATTGTGTTTATTATTTAGGATTTGTCTCTCTCCATTGAAACATAAGGTCCTGGTAACTTTTTGTTTACTGATGAAACTTAAGGGCCTAGAATAGTGACTCCTGTGTAATAAACGAATGAATCTGGATAATAAGATTATTGGTCAATTTTTTCTGTACTTTTCTGCATAACAAAAAGAAGCCACAACAACAACAACAACAAAGAACCTTAATAGACATCTTTGACCAGGCAGAGACACACAGCATTGCTTGGTCAGCTATATACTTTACCCTGACCCAGCACTTCACAGATTCAGACACAGGTTTTCACCTACTTGAAAGAAATTAACACATACCTCCTACTCTGTCTGATCCAATTATAGTATCAATAAAATAGCCAATAATAGCCAATAATTATCAGAGGCTAACCATGTGCAAGGCACAGTTCTCAGTGCCTGCACACCTTAACTTTCTTAGTTTTGTCAACAACCTGATGCAATCAATACTGCTTTTATCTCCATTCCATAACAGATGAAGAAAAAAAATTCAATAAATTGTCCAGAGTCATACAGCTTTGAAGGAGTGGAGCTGGGATTTGAACCCACGTAGTCCAGCTTCAGAGTCTACTCTCTTAACCACATACTCTCTTGCTTCTCAACAATTAGCTAAACCAGACACTTGCCAATGTTACTCAAACTGAGCCTCAGCAAATGCCAAAAGATCATGAATTTCAACCTTTCCTTAAGGAACAGAGAACAAGGACATCCAGGTACCTTAAAAGAAAGGAAGGGGAAAGCACTCTGACACTCTAGAGTCAGAGAAATGAACTCTCAGACCCACAGAGTCCCCTTGTAGTCCAATGTTACAGTTATTCTGTGACCAACATGCCAAAGCAGATTTCCCCCAAATAAACTCCTTACCCATTATATATAAGAAAATTAAAATGGCCCCTCTGATTGCTGGAATTGAGTCCAATTTGAGCCAGATTAACCTCATTTCCCTTTTGAGTACGGTAATTACACCGGGAGATCAAAAGAATGCTACAGACATATGGTATCTTGATTTCAGCAAACCACTTAACAGTTGCTCATGATGATAGATATTGTGAGTAAGGTGGAGAAATGTGATTTGAACAGGAAGGTAAGGGAGTGCACCTGTGGCTGCTGCAACAATGATACCCAAAGAATGTTGATTAATAGATCTCAACTTGGAGAAACATTGCTAGTACTGCCTGCCAGTGGGCTCTGGCCTTGAATCCATCTGAACAATAATTTTATCAAAGATGTGGGTGATAGCATAGAATCTTGTTCATGGTGTATGCAGAGAGCAAAATACTGTGAGCAGTAGCTGACACATTGAATCAAGATTTTAAACCATCACCACTGATTGGAAATGAAAGAGCAAAGCAAGCAAGATTCAATTTAACAGAGACAATGGGAGACTCTTGTGAAATTTAAGTTCAAAACACCAACTGCACACATGGAATAAAGAAAACCTCATGTTAAAAACTGCCACCATAAAGGAAGGGAGTTTGCTGGGCCATAAGAGCATTTTTACACCAACAGTGTCATGCAGTGGTTAAAACAAGGACCACATTAGGGACATTCTTTTTTTTTTTTTTTAAGACAGAGTTTTGCTCTTGCTGCCCAGGCTGGCGTGCAATGGTGCAATCTCGGCTGACTGCAACCTCCACCTCCTGGGTTCAAAGTGATTCTCCTGCCTCAGCCTCCCGAGTAGCCGGGATTACAGGTGCATGCCACCACGCCCAGCTAATTTTTGTATTTTTTAGTACAGACGGGTTTTCACCATGTTGGTCAGGCTGGTCTTGAACTCCTGGCCTCAAGCGAACCACCTGCTTCAGCCTCCCAGAGTGCTGGGATTGGAGGCATGAGCCACTACGCCTGGCCTGGGACATTCTTATAAAGAAAGGAATGGGTCCATTTGTGCCCTGCACCTGTGGTAGAGGACAACCAGAGTGGGAATGGCCTGGGAACTTGGCATTAGGAAGCCTGGTTGAAGGAATTGAAGTTGTTTTACCTGGGATGAAGAAAGCTTAGACAGTGCCATAACAGTAACCTCCAGACCCTTAAAAGATGTTCTAGACAAGTAGTTATAGGTAGATTCCGTATGACATGAGACACCAGAACAAAGATGAAAAGGCTTGCATTACAAAAAGACAGATTCACTCTCAATGTAGATAAGGACTGTTTGAGAATGGGAGCTATCCAGCAATACAGTTGGGGCAGGGGTGGCCACTTCCCACTCCCTGGAGTCTCAGAAGGCATGGAAACCAGATGAGCTGCCATTTGGGACATCTTAAAAAAGATTGCCACTCTGGGTGAGAAGTTTGATTCTATGGGTACTAAGGTCTTTCCCAACTCTATGATTCCAAGATTCTAGGACTCTGGTTAAATTAACTTTATTCTTGGTTAATTTCACTTCGAAGGATGTAGGCAAGATATCTTTAGATCCAGCAATTACACTTTTAAGAAACCATTCTTAAAAATTCATACATATAAGCAAACATATATATGGAAACTGTTTATATGAGATTTGTTTATAATAACTAAAACCAAGAAAATGCTACCATATGGGTAAAAGGTGGTTAAATGCTTTGAGCACGTTTGTGCAGGGGAATATTATGCAGTGTTTTTAAAAACTGAGGAGCAATCTCATGATTTGAGATGTCACATATCTGTCACCAATTAAGCTTAGAACACGCAAAAAATGAAAACAAAATAAAAAAATAATTAAGTAAAAATTTTTTCGGGATATAATCTTACTCTGCCACCCAGGCTGGTATGCAGTGGCATGATCTTGGCTTACTGCAACCTCCACCTCCTTGATTTAAGCGACTCTCCTATCTCAGACTCCTGAGTAGCTGGGACTATGGGAACATGCCATCATGCCCGGCCAATTTTTGTATTTTTTGTAGAGATGGGGTTTCACCATGTTGCCCAGTCTAGTCTCGAACTCCTGGGTTCAAGCAATCCTCCCACCTTGGCCTCCCAGAATTAAGCAATTTTTTAGCACATGAATGCCCAGGTCCTCAGATTACTCATTCAATACAGCCAAACCTCATGTACATTAATGGATTGAGAGATGTCAGAAACAAAACTTGACCATACCTGTTTTAGTCATTCACAAAAATAAAGTAGACAATTTCCCTGCCCTCTGGGCTTAGTCTGGTGGGTGGGCTCTCCAAAACTTTGTTTCAAAAATTTCAACCCCAGAATGAGATCCTTACATTCAGGAACCATTCCTACCTCATTATTTTTATTTCCACTTGTTATTAAGATAGGATTCATGAAGAATTCTTGATGCAACAAAAACTTGCAGGAATTTTTGTGATTGTTCCAATCTTACTCCTCCTATGATTTTTTAATAGAATGTCCCTCAAAATCTTGTGCCCCACAATTTTTACTAAAGCAAAAAGAAATTAAGCTGAACTATCAAATAAAATTCCAACTATATTTAAAATTGTCCTTGACCCTAAAATTTCAAAATGTCATACAAAATCAGTGAATCTTCAAGACTCTGGGACTAACATGGGACAATAGGAGAGATTTTTATATGTCATTGCCTTTTAAAAGTAATGCCCATTAAAAGTAGACTAGAAGTGCTGAGACTGAAGATGTTTCTGAGAGTTTATGTGGACTTTACACTGTCCTGATGGCATTGTGTAGAAAAGGCCTCCACACACAGGAAGAAAGAAATCTTTATCATTATCATCTCAGTAATATCAGTCCAACAGAATCTCAAGGATTTCTTAGATAAAGTAATTCAGGAGTTTTGATTTAAAAGCCCAATCCAGTACAACAAGAAAAGTCTAGAAAGAAATGTGATGCTGCTACTGGTTATGAGGAAATTACAACCATGAATTATTAAACCCTTGAAAGATTGTGTTCTTCTCAGCTGTTCTGTGATGGGTTTCAAAGCAGTTTTCAATGAAGCTGTTAGGATCTCATAATGCCTCACAGAAACTCACTGAGCAGGGCCAGGAGGAAAAGAAACTTAACCACAATTACAGAAACATCCAAGAGAACACACTAACCAAACTGTGAAGGTTTTTTACAAGTGGTAGACTGAACAGAAAGGGAAGGAAAAGGAGGACCACCCTTCCGAAACCAGAATAAGCCCATGATCAGTGTTGCCACACCAACCCAAAATGATCAATTCACCCAATGTATTACCTCCTGGTTCCTTTCAGAGGTTAGCAGTTTCTGTGTCTGCTCTGGCTGAAAATTATCCTTCTCAAATAGGTAGTTTGGATCTCCTGGGGCTGTCACTTATGCATTCCAAAGGGCAATAAACAACACTCTCAAAGGCTTGTCAATAGAACATGGAGAAATTTAGGGGGTATGTCTTCATTATCATAGACTTGAGTTCCTTTTGTTACCCTTCTCACTGCTGAAGCACTGAAGCTCTCCCATGCCAAGACAGGGATTCAAACTCTGCATCCACTAATGGTAGTAACAGCTATTTCCAGACCCACTGATATGGTTTGGCTCTGTATCCCCACCCATATTTCATGTTGAATTATAATCCCCAATGTTGGAGGAGGGACATGGTGGGAGGTGACTGGATCATGGAGGCAGATTCCCCACTTGCTGTTCTAGTGATAGTGAGTGAGTTCTCATGAGAGCTGGTTGTTTAAATGTGTGTAGCACTTCCCCCTTCCCTCTTGCTCTCTCTCCTGCCACCATGTGAAGATGTGCTTGCTTTCCCTTTTCCTTCCGCCATGATTGTAAGTTTCCTTAGGCCTTCCTGGCCATGGCTCCTGTATAGCCTGCAAAACTGTGAGTCAATTAAACCTCTTTTCTTCATAAATTACCCAGTCCCAGGTAGGTTTTTTTTATAGCAGTGAGAGAACAGACTAATACACACACCATAGAGTGTTCTGGCAGGGGCTGGGGGTGTGGCTAATATAATAATCCTGGGCTAAACAGTTTAAGGAAAAAGAGTGAGAAACTTCATCTCTACCATACCCCCAGCCCTAGGTCTTTGCCTTCACAGTTTAAAGATTAAATAGATTGTCTTGGTTGCAGTTCCCCCATAAGTAGACCCTATGACTGCAAGTACAGGTTTCAGTGCAAGTAGTTTATGTGGGAGGTGACTCCAGAAACACCCATAGGTGAGTGAAGAAGTGAGATGGAGAAAGGAAGACAGCAAAGATAGGATGTGTCATCAAATAAGTCATCACTGTGGGTAACTGGAGCTCAGTCCTACTTGAGAATTCTGAGAAATGGTGGAGAAAATGCTGCAGAGTTCTCCTATCCAAGGAGTAATGGCACTGGTGCATTCTTCCACCAATTCCCTGTCCATATTTGGTTGAGTGCTGCTTCTGAGGTATTAACCTGCTGGCACCTCTGGCCTTCCCAACAAGCAAGGCCAAGCATGGTCCATAAGCCAGTACAAAACAAAAGTTCCAGGCAGAGTTACAGGAGTTTGCAGTAAGTAGCCTTCAGCATAAGAGATGACAGCTAAAGGAATATAGACAGGGCATCAACAATGTCTACTGTACAGAATGAAAAAAGCTAAGATAAAGGTGAGCACAGAGTTCTAGAAAAGTCATAGGTGGGGGAGGTAACAAAAGTGTCACTGCAGTACAATGGGGAAATGATGATCTTTTCAATAAGTGGCAGTAGGCCAATTGTCCATCCATATTTGGGAAAAAAGTAATCTTGAGCCCTACCTCACACCATTTGCAAATATCAATTCCATATGAAACATGGATCTAAATGACAAAGGCAAAACAAAAACTTTCTAGAACTTTTGAGATATCTTCATGACCTCGAGGTTGGTGAAGAATTTAAGAACAAACAGGAGAGAACACAAAAACACAATAACCATAAAGAAAAGGATTGATAAACTGGACTATACAAAAATAAGAACTTCTGCCCTCAAAATATAACACTGAGTGAAAAGGCAAGCCACAGAGTAAGAGAAGGTATTGGAAATACATACAGCTGACAAATGACTCATATTCAAAATACATAAAAGACATCTGTAAGACAGTAAGAAAAGGTGCAAAGAACTTTACTGAAAAATAAGCAATTACCTGGGCGATGAGATAATTTGTATACCAAACCGCATGACACATGATTTACCTATATATCAAGCCTGCACGTGTACCCCTGAACCTAAAATAAAAGTTAAAAAAAAGAGAGAGAAAAGAGAAATAAAAATGAGCAAATATCTTGAACAAGTAATCCACAAAGGAGAATATCTAGGTAGTTAAAAATTATATAAAATGGCCGGGCGCGGTGGCTCAAGCCTGTAATCCCAGCACTTTGGGAGGCTGAGGCGGGCGGATCACGAGGTCAGGAGATCGAGACCATCCTGGCTAACACGGTGAAACCCCGTCTCTACTAAAAACACAAAAAATTAGCCGGGCGTGTTGGCGGGCGCCTGTATTCCCAGCTACTCGGGAGGCTGAGGCAGAGGTGGAGGTTGCGGTGAGCCGAGATCGCGCCACTGCACTCCAGCCTGGGGGACAGAGAAAGACTCCGTCTCAAAAAAAAAAAAAAAAAAAAAATTATATAAAATGGTGTTCAGTCTCACAAGCCATTAGAGAAATGCAAATCAAAACCAGTATGAGATTTCATTACACATCCACCAAAGTGGCTACAATTTAAACATCAATACCAATATCAGTGAGGATGTGGAGCAACCAGAACTTTCATATACTTCCAGGGTTATAAATTGGTACAACCAGTGTAGAAAACTGTTCAGCCAAACAAATCATCCCCTTTGATCCAGCAATTCCTCTTTTAGATACACACCAAATAACTGTGTATACATAAGCTCATCAAGAAGCATGCAGAAAAAATTGTTCATGCAATAGCTCCCAAATGGAAACAACCCCAACATCCATCATCAGGAGAATGGATCAAGAAATTGTGGTATGTACACACAATGGAATTTTATTCAGCAATGAGAATGAACAATCAGCTATATATGCAATAAGATGAAAGAATCTTACATACATAATGTGAAGTGAATAATGCTAGAAAGAAGTATACATGATTTCACTTATATAAACTTCAAAAACAAGAACATCTAATTGATAAGGGTAGAAATTGGGAGAGTTGTTACTTTTGGGAAGGGGGATATTGACTGAAGGTGGCTTGAAGGGAGGGGAGGATGTTTCAGGTGCAGTAACATTTTATTTCTTGATCTGGGTGGTGTTTACATGAGCTGTTCACTTTGTGAAAATTAACCAGGATGAACACTTATGGTCTGTGTGCTTTTCTGTGGGAATGTTAAACTTTAATATAAAATTTATTTTAAAACTCAGTAACTAAATAAATCAACAGCAACCAAAATGCCAGCAACATTAAAATGTCTAAAGATGAAAATCCTGGAGTCGAAGCCCATGAAGTACTTCCAAAGTCTCAGGTTTCAGTGACTGAAAAGTTGGACTCTTCAAATTGATGACCATCAGTCTCAGAAGGCTCTCAACACAGTGAGATCATCCCAATACACTTCCTTAATGCCTTCACGTTCCCTCCCTGAGACAACTTATTAACACCCTCTCTTCTCTCTTCACATTGCCAACACTCTCAGCTGATGACCTCACCCAATACTTCACAGAGAAAATAGATCCCCTTATGGAAGAACACCCCATCCCACCACCAGCAGTTCACCAGTCCACCTGCCTCCCTGCTTGTATCCTTCAGCTTCCCTCCAGGGGCCACGGATGAAATGGTGCTCTCATCTCATCCCCTCTCAGCTTCTCAATGATATCCATAATTATTCAGTTCTCTACCCCAGGATCATCAATTCACCCTTCTCTTGGAATCTGAACATGCCTAAAATATCGATACATTTTAAGACATTTTTCCTTGATACTGTATTCCCTTCCAGCCACTGCTCCATTTCTCCACTCCCCTTCAGAGCAAAACGCCTTACAAGAGTTGTCTGTAGAGCTGGGTGCGGTGGCTCATGCCTGTAATTCCAGCGCTTTGGGAGGCGTGAGGACTGTTTCAGCCCAAGAGTTTGAGACCACCCCAGGCAACATGGCGAAACCCTGTCTCTACGAAAAAAAACAAAATTAGCCTAGCGTAGTGGTGCACATCTGTAGTCCTAGCTACTTGGGGAGCTAAGATGGGAGCCTGGGGAGGTCAAGGCTGCAGTGAGTAATGATCAAGTCACTGCACCCAGTCTGGGTGACAGAGTGAAAAAAAAAAAAAAGCTGTCTGTAGTTGCTATTTCTTCTCCACCTCTCCTATTCTTTCTCCAACACCTCTGATTTGGCGTTCATCTCCACCCCTCCAATGAAATGGCACCTCTCAAGGTCACTAATTAATTACAGGTAACCAAACTCAATAGCCTCTTCTCAGTGCTTATCTTCCTCTCAGAAGCACTTGACCAAGTTGACTTCTCCCCAGTTCTGGAAACACCTCCTGGCTTGCACCATACTACACTCTTCTGATTTTCCTTCTAGCTTTCTGGCTGTCCTTTCTCAGCCTTTCTCCTCCCCTGTGAAGCTTTCCAAGTTGGACTGCCCTGGGCTAAGTCCTGGCCTCCTTTTCTTTACTATCTCCACTGTGTCTAGCTCCAAGGCTTCACATACTGTCTCTACGCTTAGGTCTCACATTCACATCTCCAGCCTGGACCTCTCAACTCACACATATAATTGTGTAAGACACATCAGGTATCTCGAACTTAACATGGCTCAAATATAAAACTATTGATTCCATTCCCTCCACAAGAAAATATTCACTCTCCCACTAGCTTTCCCCATTTCTACAAATGGTAATACCTTCTACAAGTTATTATTATTACTATTATTTTGAGATGAAGTCTCACTCTTGTTGCCCAGGGTGGAGTGCAATGGCACGATCTTGGCTCACTGCAACCTCTGCCTCCCGGGTCCAAGCATTTCTCCTGCCTCAGCCTCCCAAGTAGCTGGGATTGCAGGCACCTGCCACCACGCCTGGCTAATTTTTGTATTTTTCGTAGAGACGGGGTTTCACCATGTTGGCCAGGCTGGTCTCGAACTCCTGACCTCAGGCGATCTCCCTGCCTCGGCCTCCCAAAGTGCTGAGATTACAGGCATGAGCCACCATGCCCAGCCACATTCTACAAGTTATTTAAGCTTTTCGAGCAAAAACAACAAACTAGGAGTCATCCTTAATTATTTTTTTCTCACACCCTGTACCCAATCAAATCAGTTAAGTCCTGACAATCCTGTTTCCAAAATGAATTCAGAATCTAACCACTTCTCACCGTCTCTACAGCTACCTCCCTAGTCCTAGCCACCACCACCAGTCACAGTGTCTAACTGGTTTACTAGCCACCAGACTTGCTTCCAGAGTGACTCTTCCAAAGTGTACATCAGATCATGTTGCCTCTGCAAGAAGCCCCCCAGCCTGTCTCAGGGCAATAGGAAGCAGCTGTCCAAGGATGAAATAGCAAGCAGATTGTGCAGGGGAATTGTGATCAGGTGACAAGGATATACAGGGGGTGTGAAGGCATCCTCAAAGGAAGAGAAAAAAAGTAAGGTTTACTTTTAGTCTTCCTCTCCCTTTCAAACTCCCCTAGGCCTGAGCAATACTAAAGGGAAATAGATGCATAATGCAGCTGATGCCACTGGTGACCTACCCACAGCTACTTTACCCTCCCCAGAGGACCTCTGTCAACATTCCTGTGCACATCATAGGCTTTTTGCATCTCTCTACCTGGCCCTGGGAGCATGCTGGGACTACATGTGGGGAAAGACTCAGAAGCCATGGAGTTCATGCCCCAGGTGCTACTTCCATCTGTGAGAAGAAGAAGTTGGTGCATAAATACTCCAGCTTCCTTAATCATTAGTGGAACACATTTGAGGTGTGTGCTCAGACAGTCGCCAGCTGGACTGAACCCCAGTTGCCCACAGGGCTAACCAGCCTACATGGTGTACTGGCTTTCCTCTTTCCTCCCTTTCCTGTCTCACTTCCCTACCCCCTCTCTGTGCTTCCAGGGAACCCTTCCCAAATAAATTAATTGCATCGAAATCCTTGTCTCAGGCTCTGCATTCTAGGAAACCTAAACCAAGACACGTAATAGTGTGTTTTTTCTCCCAAAGGTAATGCCTTTTTATGACATCAAACAAGAACAATGCCATCCCAAATTTAAATGAACAAGAGAAGAGAGAGATCTGGACATAAAGTGTGGAGATAGCATTTTAGAAAATAAAATTTAAAATAATAGGAGATTTTAAATCCCAGGTAGAAATCAGCCCCATCTTTATTATTCATGTACAAATATGTATAGAGTATATATTCACCAACTATATGCACACACTCAAGATCCTCTCTTATCTCTATTAACTATTAGTTTGTACCCCAAACAGTTAAAAGGACTTGAAAGAACTCTGATACATTCCAGGTACATAACTGCCCACTGCTGCATCTAAAGGGAGAAAGAAGTGGGCACATTCTGCTCTGGCAGTGAGTTTCACTCGTGTGAAATCTAACTTAAGGAGAGGTGTGTCTCACACACACACACACACACACACACACACACACACACACACGGGAAATGTATGCACCACTCAACAGTCTGCAAAACTTCCCTCCAGTTCTTTTGAAGTGAAATCACCACTCCCCACAACCGCACTCCCCAGATACCTGCGCTGTTGAAAGTGAAGGGCCTGTCCCTGCTGTGTGGTTTGGGGTAAAAAGGAGGCAGGATTAAAACGCTCATTTCAAGTCCCAAAAGTAAAATACGACTTGGCCTATGGCAGTCCTAATTCTTTCCAGAACTCATCCCCGGAATTGCCCTTTTAAACAACCAGTCATTAACCCAACTCCGGGTCTTTTACAGCTGCGAAAACCGATCGAGCACATCATTTATTCATTACGCTTATTACTATTGTTATTGCAGAAAAGCAGTGAATTCCCGGGACGGGGTTCAAAGGGTTTTTCGGAGGAGGAGGGGAAGAGGGAGAGAACACGCGGGCGGGCAGGGACCGCTAGGAGGCTGAGCTGGGCTGTGGGGCAGAGGTGCCCGGAAATCCCCAGGGAAGGATGCCTCCAAAGCGCCTCCGCCCCGCGCGCTCCTAGGCCACTGCGCACCGGCGCAGCTGCTGCAGCAACCGAGGAAGCTTCTTACGTAAGTCAGAGCCGCTGACATCACCTTGGCCGCGAGCGTCGCAGCCTGACTAGGCGCCAAAGGACCGTCGCGCCAACCCAGCGCCCCTGTCTACCTCCTAAGTGGTTCCTAAATGATTCTGCCGTCGCCAGATTTGGGCGATCCTGAGCCAAGGGGACTGCCCTCGGAAGGGAGATGACATAGAATGACTATTTATTGGGAGCCCCTGGGTGTCGTAAGAGCGAAGTCAACGGACAGCAAAGATGCCCAGGGGTCTCCCAGACTTCCTTCCTCGTCGTCTCCCTGCAGCCCGCCTAGCAGACTAGTTCATAACTAAGTCCACGTGCCAGTAGATTTGGGCGACAGTGCACCGGGGCGGAGGAAGACAGCCTGTGGGATCCTCTGGGGGCAGATGGCACAGAGCCATTTAGTAGGAACCCTGGGCTGTTCAGGGCAGAAAAGATGCCCAGTTGTCTCCTCGATCTCCCCGGGGCCCCTGACACTCCCCCTCTCATCTCTCCCTGACCCTCCCCGCGGTCCCTCCGGGCCACAAGGGTTTTCGGCAGAAGCACTACGGAGTTCAGTCTAGGAGGCGAGCAGCGCCACGCTACGTCGCACACGAGGGCAAGGCACAAGTTCGGAGCTCGGGGCAGCACCTGAGGTCACAGCGAGTGACGAAACAGCCGCGGTGCTGCAGCAGTCTCAAAAGAACACTCACTACTCCTGGAACCCCCAACCCTGAACATGCATGGGGTGGGCTACAGGGCTCAGGGCTGGGCTTCTGGAAACCACAGGAGTTGCAACCCTCCTCCCTACCCCCCGTGAAGGACGTGAAAGGCGAGCCCCGGAGGTGAAGGACAGACCCTCTCTGCCTCCTGTGCTCCCATAAACGCTCCCTTTCTGCTCCTTCTCAGCCCACGCTGCCTGCGACTTCAGAGGTCGCCCTTTTAACTTTCCACCGTCCACGTCTGCATCACTGAATCGGGGTCCAGCCCAGTCACTCAGCCCCAGGAGGATTGGGGTGGGTCCCAGGGGATGGGAAGGGTGGGAAGGCGAGAGTAGTAAGGTGCAGGCTGCAACGGGCGCGGCGCCGCGGGGCTGGGATTGCCGCTGCTGGGGAGGGCGCGAGGGTGCGGCGCGGAAACACATAGCCTGGCGGGCGGCCGGCGGGGGTACTCACGCACTGCCTCCTGCTTAGGGTCAAGCGTGCTGAGGACGCGCTGCACGCCGCCGAGCTTGCCCTGCAGCGCCCAGACGCGGCGATGGGTGAGCTGGATGTCGCTCTCGAGTTCCTGGAAGAGGCTGCAAGCGTGCCGGGCCACGTCCGAGAGCTGCCGGAGGACACGGGCCAGAGCGGCGTTGCTGACCGCGCATAGGTCCAGCATGAGCAGCACGGCCGCCGCCGCCGCCGCCGAGGACGCCTCGCCAGCTGCGGGCGCCGCCTCCGGGATTCCCGCCGTGCTCTCCTCGCCAGCCACGGACGCCTCTCCGTGCGGCGGCTGAGTCTGGTCGGTCGGCGTGGGCAGTGGCGGCGGCGGCGGTGGCAGCCCTGAAGGTGCAGTGACCGCGCGGGCTGGCTCCTCTGGCCCTGGCGCCTCGACCTCGTCCAGGTCCCTCCGGCCGGGCGGCTGCAGGGGCGGCGGCGGCTCAGCGCTGCCTCCGCTCGCGTCCACGGCTGGGCCGGGCGCAGGGCGCCGCTGCCTGCAGAGCCATTGCGGCTCCACGATCCGCTTGGCGAAAGGCATCCCGCGCAGCCAGGCGGCGACTTTCTGGTCTCCTCCGAGCGCCCCTGTGAGCTGGAGACCGGGCGCGCCCACCTGAGCAGGGAGGGGGTAGGAGTCCGGCAAAGGCGCGATCTGGCAGTCCGGATACGCAGGGGCTTCTCTGCTCACCTGGCCTCCTCTTCCCCGCCCTCTCCCTAGCAAATCAGTCCAGCCAGTCCTCCTTCGGGTGCACCGTTCTCTGGGGAGGATGACAAGCGCCCCGCACAGAAATTTAGGGGTGCTCCTGGTCTCTTCTCACTTGCTTCCAACCAGGGTCGACTGGCTCAGCTCCATCGTTTCTGTGCTCGCCGTCGCCACCCCGGCCACTGCCGTCGCCGCCGCCTATATAAATGGGCGTGCGTGTGTCTGTGTGTGTGTGGGTGAGTGGGTGGGTGGGTGTGAGTGTGTGCGCGCGCCTCAGTTTGAAAGTACCCCGGCGCAGGCCTCTCCCCGCGCGCCCCTCGGCCGCTCCGGGGAGCGATTGCGCCCGGGATCTCTCCCCCTGGCTGGGCGGGGAGGAGGTTTCGGAAAGGCGCTCTGAAAACCCGGATTGAGGAATCTGCCTCCAGCCCGGGCGCAGGAGGCCGCGCGGGGGTGACGGGGCGGACGCAGGGCGGGGGAGGCCGGGGCGAGGGGGGCGCAGCGCCCTGTGCGGCCGCTGGGAGTCACTGGTGGCCTCGCCGTGCTGGGCGCGTTCAGGCGCAAAGACACTTCCTCACATCCAAGGGGTTGGAATTGAGACTGTCAGCGTGGTGGGGGCGGGGAGTCCTCAAGTTGGGAGTAGGGATGTGGGCAGTAAGCGCAGAGGGAAGAGGGTGGGGTATTGGGGATGCGGCAGATTTGGCGTGTTGGAGCAAGTTTTTCGCCGAATTCCAGCTCTGTACAAGACCTTTGGGTTCTTACAGGGAAAACTGGGCTGCTCCTCGGAGATCCCCGGGCTCTAGGAACGCAAGGAGACAACTGGGGAGGGCAAAGGGCGTAGGCGCATCTCCATGTGGCCAGAGCAGCCAGAGTGCTGTTTATACCCCTTCCCAGGCATCACGTGGCCCCCTGCTTTGGGCACGGGCTCTATAGAATATCATGAATGAGACCCAAACCACCAATGAGCAAAATCCCCAGAAAACTGCTTACGAAACTCATTGCACGTTGGGTGAGATAAACGGCATTACCTCCTCGTCACCCTACTGTGCTGATCATACACCGGATTTTTAAAGTTCTCCATCAGAGAGATGATGATTTACAGAAGAAGGGAAAGTTTTCCCTTTCAGTTAACTGAAAGGTATAATTTCTAAAAAGGCATGCATTTTCGATTGCAGCAGGCTGCAGGCTGTATGCCGTCAGACTAAAACGTAAAAAGAGTTTGGGAAATGTTAATAAAACACGTGCTTTCATGCCTCCAAAAAGTATACTGTAAAAATATTTTTTATTTTAAAGCCACAAGCCAAATCTTGGGAATGCAGCCTCTTTTCGTGTTTCTAAAGAGAACATGGAAAAAATATGTTTTATGGCAACAATAAAGTCCTCCAGACCTGCGGTGGTGTCTCCTCTCCTCCCTCTAAAGGCGGGAGAGGGAGGAGGCTCCAACAGTCAGCACTTTGGACTGGCCCACGCTTTGGTTTTAAAGGCTTCAACAAACCCTTGTCTTATTCTACAAAAAAAAAAAAAAAAATTGACAAGGACATATCCTTGTTCATAAAAGATCCAGGCTGAGGCTTTGGGGGTAAAGGGCCGTGATGTCTGCAAAATACACATAAATGTTTCAGTAACAACAACAAGAAGAATGATGATAATAATAAAGATGTGTATGTATGAAGGGAGACAAAAAAACAAAATATGGCAAAATGTTCAAAATAGTCTAGGTTAAGGGCATATGAGGGTTCATTGTACATTTCTTGCAACTTTGAATTTGGTTTTGTTTCCAAATAAAAAATGAAAGAAAAGAATATTTTGGAACAAGGTCTTTTAAGGTTTGTTTTTTATCTCACAAATCTGAAAAGCGTTGAGCTAGCTGTTTTTAAATTGAGCTTGACTTTTTAATACGTTCAAAATTCTGAACATGAGTTCTGCTGGGTAGGCAAGCCAGACACTTCTCCCTAAACACATGGAAGCATGGAGAACAATGAGGGATATTAAAGGCATCTGGTTAGCAAGCCTTGTGGCAACAGGCTGCCCTGCCTCTCACTCTTCTTTACCTAGCACTGTCCTATTAATAGCAAGGGCGCCAGTGGAGTGGGCCCATCTGAGCACTGACAGGGGCAATGAATAAGTGGTGTGGGACTCTCACTCCTAAAGGGAGTTTCAGATTATTGGCAAGTTCCTTCCAGGGCTCCCAAAAGACATGATCAGAAAGGAAGGGCAAAGGCCCAGGAGAGAAAGGGTTCAAGGGGGTAATTAAGCTAAAAAACAGGCCAGCTACCTTAGTGTCTGCCCCCAAGTGATCAGCTCAGATTCAAGCAGAGATTTCAAAATGATTCAAAGCACAGTTCAAAGATGCAAAAAGGAGTGCCCTCTTTGTAATCTCCTCGACTCTGACTTGTGTGCTAATAAAGCCCTTTGGTTAAAATTTTAAAAACCTTTAATTTTGGCTTTTGATCTCCTTCATTCTCGCTGTCCTCTCCCCTTCCTTTGGTGGTGGTCCCCAGCGACCTTTCCAAGAGCACATTACGTTGTTGTTTTTGTTTCTGTTTTATCTGGGGAGAAAGACACCCTCCTTCAAAGTCACCAAAACCAAAACTAATACAAATGATCATATTCATTGATACGGTTGGTTGATGTTTTCCCAGTCCTCTGTAAGATATGAATAAAGGTATCTTTAGAAAATATAACGATTGTTTTACATTAGTGACACCATCTAAATAAAAAACTGCTAGCTTTGGGAAGGCAACTTCAAGACAGCCTGCTGGCCCCATCCTACCCTTTTCCCAACTCAAGTCCCTCCCATGTGAATTACCCCCCCACACACACCCCTACACACATTTTTGGGTTTTATTCCTGCTTTCTAGAACTAAAATACTGAAATTTTAAAAAGGGTAGCAACACATGTAATCCTGACAGGATATGTGAATAGTCTTAAGCTGATGAGTTTTCAGCATACCTGGGAGCTGTGTCTTTCTTGTTTAAATCCTGAATTGTGACATTTTACTCCAAATTTTCCCACAAAAAGTTCTGATGAAGTCAAGGTTGCTTTCAGAAGCCAGATTTTTACACCAGATTGTTAGGTGTGTGTTGATCTCTCCCAATCACACCGCCTCCCCACTATTCATGTACACATGTTTACTTACCATACACTTGTAGCCAAAATAGAAGGGAAAGGAAACATTTTTAAATGACCCCATCGCCTAATTCCCAGCAGTCATTCATGCAGCTCAAAGGCCAGCACAATTTGCCCATAAATTCAAATGTTTGGTCAGTATAAACTGTATCCATTGTAAAATGAACCAAAGATCCTGTCTGTGTCACCACGCCCCACAGTTACATTCTTGCCTGCTCCAGCCCAGAAGGAAGAAGGGCTTTGCTGAACTTGAAGATCAGCATTGAGAGCGCCGTGAGGCACCACTGTCCTCAACCTGGCTGTCCTCATGCCTCCACAGAACCCCAGTCAGGCTTCCTATAGAACCTCACAAGCTGCAAAGCAGAGATTCCTAAAACACTCTTCACTAAAAATGTTCTGATTCGAATATCCTACCGTTATTTATACTTGAAAATATTTCTTTTGGCTAAGAAATGCCAGGAGATACATGGGGCACGTTAGCATAATCATTGAATTATAGTGACTGAAGTGTCTTTTCCTCCACCTAATTGCACCTATTCCTCATTTAATCAATGTAATCTACTCCTAAAAAGCCCTGCCACTAAGTAAAAACCTGTTAAATGAAAAATATTTCCATTAATTTTATTGGAAAAAATTATGAGCATTCCATCCCAAGCTAAGTTACTTAAACCATTTCACAGATAGAAAAATATAGCAAGTTTACATAGGTGAAGGGCTACAATTTGAAAGTAAATAAATATAGTTTATACATAAAATGCAATGTTACAATATCTCGTGAAGGAAGAAGAGCAGATTTGAAACTGGGTGGTGAGGAGTGGAGGAGGGTGAGGTTGTCATTTTTGGGAAATCATTGGAGAGTCATGTGGTTCACAATGAAGCAGAAAACTTTTTGGCGCTCATGGCTATCCTACACTTAAACTGCACTTACAAATAAAGTTACAGTACAGAACAACACCTTCAGGGAAAAATAAAGGATAAACTTCAGAGAGCCTTAAAACATGTGGAAAGAGCTCATACACATAGCCGACTGAAGGGTCACAGAAAGATGTTACTCACTCCTCTCTCTCCCACACCAGGAGGCCACCATCGTCAGGCTTTCCAAGAGGTTCTCCGAAGTTTAATGTTAGTTGCTGAGCTCTGAGAGTCCCCAAATCCCTCTTTCCTTTAGTTTTGCTGGCTCACAGGAGGAAGTTCACAGCCCATGGTTGTATGCCATCTTGAATGAGGAAGCATGCATTCTTCCATACGTGTGGTTTATGATGTCCAAAGCCTTCATAGCTTACTTTTTGCAACTGTAAAGTCCAAGTTCTTCCAGTTCAGGAACCTTGAATGTGGCTTTGTGTACAGATATTCCCTTGAAACACTGGGAGAGAAACATATTCATTAATACATCAAAATATTAATCCACCATACACATAAATATATTTACACATATATTGATAACTACCATGTGTATAGTTTCGAGGGAGAAAAAAGACTATATACCACCATTGAAGGTTTTCCCTTGTTTCAGCTTGTGCTTTTCTTCCTTAAAAATCTTCATTTAGTCTATCAAGTGTGAAGGACAGGGGTTTCTCTCTGCATTTTATTGATAGGAAAACATGGGCAGAAAAAATAATGCTATTAAAGTGGTTTTCCCAAAATGCCAAAGACTGTGAATACAAAGACTATTCCAACCAGCCTTTTTATCTTCCTTTGCAGAGAACTGTTGATTACTCACATTGTTTCCTGTGGGAGAAATTCTGACTTCTTTCTAATCTTCAAAAATCCTAGCCTCACATTTTACAACTGAATATAATTTTAAACATGCCAAATCTGGATTTAGTCAGAACTGCAAATACGTAACTCAAAATAACTGACAGAATTAAAGCAGATGGTGATAGCAAACAACAATGGAGTTTCATTCACTTATTCGTTCCTTTGGTGATGTAACAAACATTGACCGGATGCTTCCATTTACTGAGTGCAAACATTTATTGGGTGCTTAGGCCTCTGTGAGATGCCAGAGATATAAAAGGAAAGAAGACATAAACATTGCTCTCAAAGGGTGCTGTCTAGTGGGGTAGACAGACACGTAAACAAATAATTGTAGTGCAACGCCAGGCAAGCTATAATAGAGATAAGAATTAGGTGCTATTCAGAATCCCAGAGCGATTAACACTGTCTGGGGGGAACATAGACTGGAGCAGGGATTCTAAAGACAACGCAAGCTTCGGCGCTGGTTCTCACAGGTTGGAAACGGAAAGACCAAAGCCAAGACGAAGCAGCGCTACATGGTTAAAAACAAAACAGAGTGGCTAAAACTAAGACACCCTCCAAACAGCTGCAGGAGAAAATGTGCTTTTGACTGTAATCACTAAATGGCATTCCCAGCAAGTCTTTTAAAAACCCTGAAAACCAGGCGGTAGGAGAAATAATGTGGAAATTATGTAGGTTTTTTTCTTTTAAAAAATAGCTGATTTATAATTTTCACTCTTTGGCAGGGCTCAGTTTATAAAAAGGAAGTGGAAGATTTTTAATATATTTCCTATGAAGAAAAGTCCTCAATTAGGTAGGATGAACCACAGTCTCTAGGGCACAGGGTGCTAATAAAGCTAAACAGCCATTCTCCAGGGGTTCATAAGCTCCCCCCACTTTTTAACTGTTCAGAATTTCCTCCCCAAGCACCCTTCTGTGATGAAAACACCCAGTGCTGGCCTTGACTCAGAGGAAGTGCTTTTGACTGTGGTGGTCCTGTAATAAATCAGCTCTTTTGGAGAGAAACTTGAGGGAGTAAAATCTACAACTCACATTATCAGTCTGGGGTTGAGTCCTTGTGAACAGCAGAGGCAGCAAACTTCAAACTTTATCAAGATTGTGGTGCTCATTAAGGAAGTGAAATTGAGCCAGATTTGAAGGAAAGCACTGTAGTAATTACAGAGTTATGAAGATTTAAAAGCTATGCGCCTGGGCATGCAGAGCGCAACGTGTTTCCTTTGGGTTCAGAGACACCGCAATTACAGGGCTTAAGGGTAGCAAAGCACCGAATTAGAACTCCCCATTAGTTTGATTAATCACTGATGTTAAGTGCAGGCACTAGAAATGGCTCAGTCTCATTTGTGTCTCTTCCTGGCTCCCCTCCCCCTTTCTCTCCTTCTATTTCCTTTACAAAATCAGGGGGCCTGGGAGGAATACAAACTGTATATTAATGATAAGAAATTGCATACAAGAAAGTAAAAACTTCATGAAGCTTAATGACTTCTCTGTATCAGTGTTGGCTTTGCCAAGAGTTGTATAATATAACATGTTCTTTCCTCTTCCTAGGCTGTTAAATGTTAATGGTACAACAATGACATGTTAGTAAATCTAATAAGAAAACCAGAGAATAACGTATTTTATGTGGGTGTATAACAAGTTAACATCACCGTAAGACGCTCACTTGGATAATAATATATGATATTGCATTAGACAAGCTGTAACAAACAACAAAAACAATATCTGGCCAATTAGCAATACTAGGTGAGAGTCTTATTCTTTGGAAGGAACTGTTATACCCTTCTGATGAACTTAGCTAACAAATCTACTTGCAGAAATGGTGTCTTACCCTCTTGGGGCCAGGATATTTGACTCAGTGCCTCCTCATCAATACAACCAAAATTACAGCCAATTTTATGAATGGGGAACACAAAGGCACAAAAATATCAACACACCACTTCAAACCCAGCATGATCAAACACTCAGAGAAAGAACTCCTCTGTAAATGGAAATTCAGAACTCTTGGAGCAAAGGCACTTTAATAGAAAGGCCAACCCTTAAATTGTGCACCCAGATGACCCTTAATGGGAAAGGTGATTTTGTCACCAGGAGATTTGTAACTAAAAAATGTCACTAAAATGTACTTATGTGGTCCTTTTCATATCTGTGCATGAACTACAGGACTCCTGGGATCAAATCTGAGACAACCAACCAGCCATGCCTCTTAAATTATTTTTTTGGAGGTGTTTTCTTTCTCCACTTCAATTGTAAAGATCCAGGAATAACAGCCCAGTGCACAAAGTAGTCATTTTTATTTCTCATCCTGTCTCGATGGCCTCATAATGGGTTCAATAAGAGTCTGGAAATAATAAAACCTTCTCCATGGAGAAACTCAAGACTTGCTATAAAGCACAATAGCAGCTAGGAGTCTCCTATAGTAACGACAACACTAGCAGAAACATTGCAGGAGTCTGAATTTCCTACTGTAGAGAAAAAGAATTTAAAAGGTGACCATCCTACACACTCACTAGTGTAGAGATGGAATACCAGGCTACTAGGATGAAAATAAACAGTGGTACAAGAATTTTGTTTAAAAAAGGGCTGTAGGCAAGTGCCTTAGTTACAGCTTCATTTTGATCTGTTTTGAAACACGTTTAAAGTATTTCCTGCCTACTGACTTTGGGGACAACTTCACCTCTGGTTGCTAAGAAAGTCATAATAAAAGGATAGAGAAGCAGAAAAAGAAGAAAGAAGGGATTTTGAGTTTTTAAAATTATTTTCTATTTTTATTTGAATGTTGCCTTCTTTGCTGTTGGGTATTTGTATTCACACACCCATAGGCCTGGTGTAGTTTTGCTACAGTGGCAGACACCCGTTATCCCCTTCTTCCTTCCTAACACAATCCCAATTTTGTCCTGTGTGGCAATGTCACCAGCCAATCTGCTAATAGTCCCAGAGTCCCTTGCATTCAGGATTGGCCAGATGACACAGTTCTGGACAAGGACATCTACATGGAAATCTGCTAGAGATTTTTGGAAATGTTTCTGTTTTCCTGATACAGGGGCTGCTGCTTCCTGCTCCTTCCCTTTTCCTCTCCCCCCACCCCCCCCACACACACCAGAATGGAATCCAGACTGAGATGGAAGGGCCATCCTGTGACCGTGTCATACATGAGGATAAAAGTCACATGCAAAGGATGGTAAAGCTAAAGGAGAGAAAGCTCCTGGATTATAAATGATAAAGCCAAGTGTCCTCCCATACCTGGATTTGCCCCACTCCAGATTTCTTGTATTTGTGAGAAAAAAATGCCCCTATTTGGGTCGGCCACTGTACAAGCAGTCAGATGTGGTTCTGACTGGCAGGAGTACCAATTCCCTACAAAGCAATGCTACAAAACTCAGGAGATGAGGGCTCTGGATCTGTCTCATTCATTCATTCCATAGATGTTATCCGACAAATACCTACTATGTGTCTGTGACTATTCTAGGAACCAAGGAATCATCTGCAAACTAATGAGATCAAGACCTGCCCTTATGGAGCTTAACTTACAATTAGGGAGAGACAATTAGGGAGAGACAGGCACTCAATATTAAACATTCATTTGTTCCACAACAAACAGTTTATGTATTCAGGAGCTGCTTCTACTGGGTTTATATACTTAAAATAATAAAAAGAAATTATGTCTGTAGCAGATGATGGTTGATTCCCCTTCCAGATTCCCTTCACCCAGCCAGCACACTCAGCCTCCATGGCTGTGGACGTTAACTGCTCACAGGTGCACCCTGCTCTGGAGGATTTCCTGTATCTCAGAGGGTCCCACCTGGAAGATTATATCCCCCCCAAGAAGGGAAGCCCATGGCCAATGACTCAATGGTAGGGTGTAAAACAAACCCTGTGCTGGTACTCACACTCCAGCACTCTCTATGGCATCAGGCTGAGGCTGGCCTTCTCCTGAATCCACATCTTTGCTTAGATCCTTCCCCTGCCACCTCTGCTTTCTTCATACTTCACAGGTTTCTCCTGGGAGCATTATCTTACTAAATCATCTGCACTGAGAATTCCCCACCTCAGGTTCTGCTCCTAGGATCCTGATCTAAGGCAGTGTCTGTTGCCATTTTTCTTTAATTAATAAGGAATAGAATTTGTTGCATTTCTCCTTTGGAACAAACCATCAGAAAACATTCCCATTTGAATTAAGGTTAGTAGAAATTAGAGGGGCTTGCTTATAACTCACACAATATATCATCACCCAACTAAACATAGCTAGCCACCATGTTGGTTCTGACCAGTGTAACATGCTAATAGTTTTAACTACTAATCATAATTTGACCTTCAATTGGCCAGTGCATAAGATAAGATGCATAAGCGTTCTTAATATTGAGGCACTAGTTAATGTGAAGCATAAAAACAGGAATAATTATGATAATCTCCTCTAGATCAGTATTCAACTTATCAAAATCTTATGTACTCATCAGGATGTTTCTGGTACCTCAATAATTAATGTTAAATTTAGAAAGTATAGTGATAATTTTACCATTTTGCACTTGCACTAAATAAAAACTATTCACACTGTGATTTGTTATGCTCATAGAAAATAGCATTAAAACTTTTATCCTACATTATCATTTTTAAAAACCTTCAAATGTGTCATATACAAAAAGTACAATATAAATTATTAACATCATGTCATGAAAATAGTTTTTGTCTATTTTGATGTCTGAACATAGATTTAAATTTCTACTGAATTTTGATGTACGTTCAGTCCCAGAACCACATACAAAATAATATGTTGATTTGTTGACAGTCTAGTTTTTATTATATAAGAAATTTAAGGCCAATAAATAATGTCATTTGTTAAATAGGAAAATATTAAAATTTGTCTTTATAGATTATGAATAGTAGTAAAAAATTACATTGTGTTTCCTAGTAAGCTTTAATTACTTGTTTAATCCATTATTAACCTAAAATTAAACAGTATTTGCTTAAAATTGGGTTTTTAAATTATTTACCATACAAAAAGAAGAAAATGATCTTTTAATATTTCAAGGAACTGGAAAGATGGCATTACTTTCAAAGGGATTCAAGCGTCCATAAAATGGAAATGCTGAGATAGCTGATTTTTGAAATCACATATGATCTGAGTAACTATGCTTGTTCTGCCATAAGCTCAATTTGCAGCTGTAGCATGCCTTGGGAACTTAATCTTTTATCATATTAGTAGATAATTAGATAACAGTTCTTAAGTATTCAGAAGTAGAACATTGCCCCACTCTTCCCTACTGTTTCATTGCACAGCCCTAAGGTGACCACTTTTGGCAAAGACTACCTTGTTAGTGTCCCATAACCTATGAAACCTTCCTCTGCCCTAGGACCTGTCTCCTTATACTGTAATTTTTTCTAAACAGGAAGAATTGGGCTTAACCCAGGGGAAAAAAATGTGATAAGATATGAAATAAACAAATGATACAAGTCTCTTGACTGTAGAAACCCTGAATTGAGTTTATGGACTCTCTAGTCCTAGAGATCTTTTACAATGACCTGTCTCCAAACTCGACATCTTGGTGTTTAAACATTCAAATACCTAGAGGGAAGGAACTGACCTAAATGACCCTTCTGATTTCAAGATTGCATGTTTCCAACCACTGACATTTTCAATATTAATCCATGCTGAATTCTTGCATGCTGGTTTATTGTTTTTAATGTTAAAACACATGAAATATACACTGCAGATTATGTCCACACCAGAGGAATAAAGCAATGTGTAAAATGAAGGTAACATGAGAGAACTGTTAGACTTGGGAGGTAAGAAAAGCTACTGAAATTGAGTTTCCATTTGGGCCAATTCCATCAGCTTTACAATAACTATGGCTTGGTTTTTCCACCCAAAACAGGATTCCATCTTAGTAAAGCCCTGGAATCGGTATAACCTTTCTTCCTCCTTAGTCTTGTTCTCCTATGTATGCCACTTGAATGGCTAAAACCTAGAACAAATTGACAGGCTAGTCCATGCATCTTCATAGCTCTGCAAAATCCCTCTGGGCAATTCTTTATAAATAGAAGTATTGGCCATGTAAACATAGTATTTTAATTAAACATTGTATTGAGTCATAATACCTAACTTAAGTACTTTATATATTAATGTCAGTATCTATTTATTATATATGTTACAAATAGACAAAATCTAATTCTGTGCTATTGGACAGTGGTTTACTTTGCTATTCCCTCATATTTTAAGAAACCCAGTAATGTATTTAAGAAACTGTCATTGTAAGGAGTTCTAATTGCACGACATTGGCCCTCTGTGGTTAGGGTAACACCCCAAGGATGGAGCAGGGGCTCAAAATTGGGAACTCTGAGAACAGCATTCTCTCCCAGTGATTTCAATGACTTAAAGCAGTCCTTGGGCAAATCACCCATCCTTTCTTTTCTCACTTCTCTTTCAAGTCATAATTCCCAGCTTCACATATGGCAGTTCTGAAAACAAGCCTCAAGCAAAGGGGTTGGCGATTCTGGGATAATATGAACCACCAAGTACTACTGCTATCCAACATGATGTTTTTCTGGGAGAAAACAACTCCTCCGACCTATTACCCATCATTGCCTAAAAGGGTTTCCTTGGTAAACACAGCTGGAGATTTGCCCATTTTAAATGACGCAAACAAAAAATCCACCTCAAATCTCTGGAGTTACTCTTCTGTGGTCTAAGAGGATTATTAGGCAATAGCTTCCCAGTAACCAGTCTCGAATACATTCTTATTACCTATTTTCTTCTAGTGCCTACAACCACCTTACAAAACAATTTCTCTGCCCTCAGGGTTCACTTTTGGAGATTAACACATGTTGGTTCTTACCAGGGTATGGCCCCAACCCAACATGATGACACACTCTCTTTCTCCCACAAGCTACCACTATTTGAGGGCATTCAATGTTCAATTCACTCAGTGAGGTTTTTAATTTTTCTCAAACTTTTTCTATTAGATGCAGTATGAGGAGTGTGGGGTTACCTTGGCCCTACTTCATGATTTATTATGGTTCTCAACCTTGGCTGAACATCAGAACCAACTGGCAAGCTTTAAGAAATATTTACACCTAGACCCCACCAAGAAGTTCTACTTTAATTGGTCTAGAGTACAGCCTGGGCATCAGGAATTTTTTTAACTCCCCAGGTGTTTCTAATGTACAGCCAAGACTATGAATCAACCAGAGTAAGAAGATTTGATTTAAGTGCTGCCACTAATTAGCTACATGGCCTTGAGCAAAAGAAATACTCATTTATCCAACAGGTATTCTTCGACAGCTTCCTGTATACAAGACAGTGCTAGGGGCTTTATCTCCCAGCCTCTGAGATAAGTGAATTGGACTCAACAATTTATTCATTCATTCAGCAAGTAAGTATTGAACGCCTATTACCTACCAGGCACTGTGCCAGGCACAAGGGATACAGAAGTGAACCAGATGGACAAAATTCCTGCCCTCATGGGCTTGCAGTTTAGTTGGGGAAGGCATGACCACATACAAGTAGTGAAAAAGTGAACAGCAATGGCAGATAAAGGATGGGAAGGATGACGGGATGAACGGACTGGCAGCCACCATGCCGGCAATGGTGGGAGTGGTGGAAGTGGGAGGAATGGAAAGAGGCAGATAAGTTCCAGAAACAGTCAAGGAGTTAACATCACCAGAACTTGGTAATGTATGTGATATAAGGGCTAGAGCATGAAATGAGAAAAGGCCAATTCTTAGGTCCCCAGATTGATGGGCCATTCACTAGGGCAAAGAATGTGGGAAAAGAATCTCAGCCACCCCAGGAAGTTGTGAGGGTCTAGAGCTTAAGATATATGGAACTGGAGGAATGAAACCAAACCCACTCCATCAGGCAGAGGAGGGACCTTAACTAAGAAATGCAATATCTCATATAGTTGGCCATCTCTCCACCTGGACTGGGTCTTTGCATAGAGAAAGGGGTGGCCATTAAAGAGTCCATTCTCAAAGAGCCGAGACTGAGCAACTTGAAAGGGAAAAATGAATAGACAAACCAACTGCTATCATATAATGATGTGAAGTACCAAGTTCACTGTGGAAGAGGGGCCTTGCAAAATGTGGAAGCACTTAGGGAAAGAATTCTTTCTCCATCTGGGTGTAGACTATGTTGACCCCGAGAATCAATATTTGTCCTTGGGAGATCTCTGCAAGTGTGTTTGTGTGTGTGTGTGTGTGTACGCACGCGTGTGTGTGTGTGTGTGAGAGAGAGAGAGAGAGAGAGAGCGCTGCCCACAGCTACTGTCAAGACAAGCTGAAGAGTAAAGACATGCATCTGTCCCTCACCTTAGCGTGCAGGTCTTGAGGGAGAGAGAACAGATATATACCACCCAGGGGACAGGGCAGAGGTCCTCCCGTTGACTAACTCGCACTGGAGGAGGGGTCCTGCTGGGGGAAGAGGGATGCATCCTGGGGGTGAGAATGGTCCCAGTGGATGAACATTTCCAAAAGGGGAGAGGCAGAGGTGGAAGAAGGAAGGGCTTCCACAGAGAGAGCTGACTTGAGGTGGAGGCGGAGAGCCAGGGCCAGGACATGAACTGGGGTGTGCTTCTAAGAGTCCCCCTGTGACAGCTAAACACCTCAAAGGGTCCTGCGATTTTTCATCCTTCCCTTCACAGGCAGTTTTCCCTTTGATGCTACTCAAACCTTCCTCACAGACTGACAGACCCACATCACAATCTGGCTGTGTCGGGAAGGAAAGTGAGAGCTGGGACTCGGCAATCATCACTACACCCTCCTCCGCCCCCACCCCGCAAAACTCCCAGACATACCGAAGTGCAGGCCCTCTCAGGGCTCCAGACCTCCACCCACAGTGAAGTTCTTTGCACCCCCTGGTGGAACCGGAAGTAACACGTGACTCAGGGAAGCCAAGAGACCCCAGTGGACAACTTGGGAATGGATCGGGATTCAACGTGACCTTTTCTCAAATACCGTGCGGAAGCCAGCCCTTAAGAGTGAGACGGAAACTTCCATTTGGTTTACTGACGCAAAACACCAGGCAGAGCGCCTGGTTCGGAGTTGGCATTCAGTAATTGGTAGCCATTATGATGATTATAATTATGATTATTATGATTATTGAGATGTAGTTGCTGTAGAGCTTACTGTGGCCTTAGATGATCTGGGAATGATTCACAGAGGAAGAAGTCCTGTAGGCTCAGGACAAGTACATTGTAATGTGGAGGGCTTGAGCCATGATAAAAAAAATCCAGCTCCATTTTTTTTTCAATCACTGCTCTAGTCAAGGGATACCAGCTCCAAATCAATCCTCATCCTTTAACCCCAGCAACTGAAGCTCATGCACAACACGTTGAGATCATAAGTCTGAAGATTTCCGAGAGGCCGTACTTCTTGCTCCAGAAAGGCTCATCCCTGCCACTGTGCCCCTTTGATGCTGTTTCTCTAAGGGTCAGCAGATGCCTCAGAAGGCTAGCTGTGCTTCTTGCTAGAGGCCTAAGGAGGCCAGAAGATGCTGCAGGAAGTGAGAGAAAAATCAGAGCAAAGTAGGACGACAGGGTAGGGTGGGGACGGAGAACAGGTGAAGATAGGGCCAGTTGGGATCTTAACAGGAAACCAATTAATGATTTGAAGAGCATTCTTTTTTTTCGAAGGATATATTCTTTATTCTGATTGTGATTACGATTTCATGAGTGTACAAGTATAAGTGTACAATTAATTTCTTATATATGTGCACTTTATTGAATAGCAATTATATTTCAATAAGGCTTTCTTGGAAAAGCTGTAAACAAATAATGAACTCTGCTTTTTTTACTGTACTTATTTACTTATTTATTTAATTTTTTTATTATACTTTAAGTTCTAGGGTACATATGCACAACATGCAGGTTTGTTACATATGTATACATGTGCCATGTTGGTGTTCTTTTACTGAGGGACTAATTACACAATGGCAGCAAGTGGGCACAATGCAAGGACTCAGGACTTAGCAGCAGAGCTGTTACCACCCCTAGGCCCAAAGGAAGGGTGGTTACCAGGAGAGAGTAATCTAGGCAGGCTTTCTTGAAAGAAGCAGTGACCTTAGGGCAGGGGACAGAATCAGCCCAAAGATGGAACTGAGCAGAATAAATACCTAAATCTCACTGTCCTCCCACCCCCAACCCACCAAATCTACTTCTGATGCTCTCCCCGGTTCAAACTCATCTGGAAGTCTGTGGACTAGAGAATTCTGTTGAGGTAATCCATGTAAATGAAGCTCATGGGCCACAGAGCAAGGTGGAGAAGAACAAATAGAAAATCCCTGGCACAGATTGGGTTGTTGGGTTTCTTTTTCTTTTCTTTTTTTTTTTTTTTCTTCTTTTTGGTCAAGAAGATAAGACAACAGGCCCATCAGCAGCAGGATAAGTGAAATATAACTAGCCCAAAAACGGTGATGAGTTTATGTTCACCATCCAAACCCTCTCTTTTCCCCTGGGAAAAAAGGCAAGCCTCATTTTGGAAACAGTGATGTCCGGGAGCAGGAGTAGGAAGAGAAAGCCCTAGAAAAGAAAACAACGATTTGGCAGTAAGAGAATAGCAAGGAGTAGAAAGTGACTATACAAAGTGTAGGTAGCTCCTTAATAAAGGGCTCCAGCCTGGAAATCTAGGAGTCCAGTGAGGGGCAGGGAATGAGGTCCAGATGAGATACCACATTTGCCATCATAGTCCAGGATACCACTTTCTTTTCTTTTTACCCATCCTCCTCCTGGAAGTCATACAAACCTTTCCCTAACACGGCTGTGTGTGTGTGTGTTTTCACTTGCCACTAAATGATCAGTATTCAACGAAATGCTTCTATTTTGGGGGCATTAACATCTCTAAAACGAGACGCAGAAAAGCAGAGGGAGGCAGCTAGGGGCTGCATTTAATCTTCTCTAATATCGCACTGTGAAGGAAACTGGGGAATGAAAACATAGTCATTTAGAAAATGGTTGATGAGTCACTGATTGGCACAGAGTAGAGAAAAAGAGAAGTCATTATTCATTCAGAGTATGCCTGGTCTTTAAAAATAGGCTCATCACTCTGCTGGAGGGGGTGTCTGGGCTTTAGAGATTGAGGGGCATGGGCAGGGGCAAAGGCAGGGACAGAAACTGCCCAAGGCAGTCAGGGCCCCCTCCTCCATCTAGATGTATCTCAGCCCTTGGAAACCCTCCAGCTCTAAGAAGCAGAGAGACATCTTAATGCACCTTGTTCTTCCTGTAGCTCTTTCTTGAGACTTACTTTTTGGGAAACTTCAGCTTCAAGGGAACCGGGCCAAGTAGAAGAGACGGTACTTTTTGTGACCATGTTTTTGCCAACAAATGCAACACTCCATTACTTGCAGAATTCCTTTGCTAGGTCCTGGACTACCCAGGTCTCCCTGCTTTTGACCCCTTGTCGTTTATTGGCTCTTCTATAATTTCACTGATGGAGGTGGAGGGGATTTAGAATCTATCACATGAGAACATGGTGAAATATTTACTGGAGGGGGAAAATTAAAGGCCTGGGCAAGCAGAAGTTTAAAGGTTGCCTGGAAATTTTGTTTTTGCATGTATTATAGGAAAACAAAACAAAATAAAAACTCTGCCTAGTAAAGATTTTGCCTTTGCCTAACAGTTTTTGGGCCTTAACATACATATCCGGCCAACGGGTGAGGGCTTGAACTGAAAAGAGTTTGATTGGTTTGCAATGGGAAGGGTCGAGAGTACATAACTTCAAGGAAGAGAAAAGAAATGGAAAAGAAATGGGGCTTTCATCATAATGCAATAGTTGTGATGATGAAGTTATGATGAAAGGTGAGTGAAAAGGAATTTGGCTGAGTGCTATGAATGGAATTCCCTCTTCACATTTTGTGGATACTGCTGTAAACAATTTAAATAGGTTTTCAATTAATTTGGATTGTTAGAGCAGTGTATCTTCTGAATATGCACTAAGCGGAGGTGAACACTAGGGTGGCCCAGATTTATGCAGATTAGAAAGGTGGCCAGGCATGGTGGCTCATGTCTGTAATCCTAGCATTTTGGGAGGCCTAGGCGGGAGGATCGCCTAAGCCAAGGAGTTCGAGACCAACCTGGGCAACATAGTGAGACCTCGTCTCTACTAAAATTAAAAAAAATAACAACAACAACAAAAAACAAATGTAAAGTACATCCCTTCCATGCATATGTGTGCATCACACACATACATACAACTCCTTTATGCTACATTTTGGTTTGTTACTTACTTACTTAGTTGTCTTTGCTCATACTAGGATAAACTTACCTACTCTAAGTAGGTACAGAAAAAGAAAAGTCTGATTCTGGAGCAGAAAAAAAGTAGAAAGATTTTCAAGGCCCAAATTAATCTCTGCCTGGAATTCTATTCTGAAAGGGCAAGAACAGCTGAGACAGAATCTTCTAACTTTCGGTCCCTCCATTCTTTGAGAAACTACTAAGGTGCTGGAGGTAAAATAGTGACTCAATAGCCTGCATACCAGGGAAGGATGTTTCTATTTTATTGGGAAACTGCAACTACAGTTATTTCTCATATAACATTATTTTAAACGTTATTCTACACACAACATACAATTTTACTAATAGGCTCTTACATCCTTATTCTTCATCAGAGTAAATAGTATGTAATTTTTTTCACATCAGATGGGTAACGTGCCAACGTCGTAACAAGGTTTGAGGGAGGTACATCTCACACATGAGCATGAAAACCCAATCATCATGCTTATGAACCACAAAAAACTATGTACTTGAATTTTATGTACACGTTTAGTTCCTCAAAATCCTGAACATGGAACATAGAGAGTAGAAGTATGGTTACCAGAGGCTGGAAAGGGTAGTGGGGGGTTGGGGGGGAGGTGGGGATGGTTACTGGATACAAAAGAAAATAGAAAGAATGAATAAGGGCCGGGCGCGGTGGCTCACGCTTGTAATCCCAGCACTTTGGGAGGCCGAGGCGGGCGGATCACGAGGTCAGGAGATCGAGACCACGGTGAAACCCCGTCTCTACTAAAAATACAAAAAAATTAGCCGGGCGTGGTGGCGGGCGCCTGTTGTCCCAGCTACTCGGAGAGGCTGAGGCAGGAGAATGGCGTGAACCCAGGAGGCGGAGCTTGCAGTGAGCCGAGATTGCGCCACTGCACTCCAGCCTGGGCGACAGAGCAAGACTCCGTCTCAAAAAAAAAAAAAAAAAAAAAAGAATGAATAAGACCTACTATTGATAGCACAATAGGATGACTATAGTCAGTAATAACTTCTTTGCATATTTTTAAATAACGAAGAATGTAATTGGATTGTTTGTAACTCAAAGGATAAATGCTTGAGGGGATGGATACTCCATTCTCCATGATGTGCTCATTTCGCATTGCATGCCTGTATCAAAACATCTCATGTACCCCAGAAATATATACACCTACTATGTACCCACAAAATCTTTAAAAATAATTTAAAAAAATTTTTTTAAATCTTGAACAAGACTTTTTAGGCATACACACTCTCCTTTTATTCAACCAAGATCTAACTCTTCTAGAAAGAATAATAAAACAATATAATAAAATAATTATACATCATAATCAAGCAGGGTTTATTCCAAAAATGTAAGGTCTCAGCTGACATTTAAAAGGCATTTGATATTTGCAAACTATGCATCCGACAAAGGACTAGTATCCAGTATCTACAAGGAACTCAAACAAATCATCAAGAAAAAAAACAAATAATCCTATCAAAAAGGCGGCAAAGGACATGAATAGACTTTTCTCAAAAGAAGTTATACAAACAGCCAAAAAACATATGAAAAAATGTTCAACATCACTAATCATCAGGGAAATGCAAATTAAAATCACAATGAGATACCACCTTACTCTTATAAGAATGGCCATTATTAAAAAGTCAGAAAACAATAGATGTTAGTGTGGAGGTGGTGAAAAGAAAATGCTTCTGCACTGCTGGTGGGAATGTAAATTAGTACAACCTCTATGGAAAACAATATGGAGATTGCTTAAAGAACTAAAAGTAGATCTACCATTTGATCCAGCTATCCTACTAGTGGGTGTCTATACAAAGAAAACGAAGTGATCAAACAAAAAAGATACCTGCACACATACATTTATAGCAGCACAATTCACAATTGCAAAGATATGGAACCAACTCAAGTGCCTATGGACCAATGAATGGATAAAGAAAATTATATATATATATATATATA
>NW_026652282.1:14025784-14069656 GCF_009828535.3 Hylobates moloch | reverse complement strand
AATCCAGCAGCACATCAAAAAGCTTATCCACCATGATCAAGTGGGCTTCATCCCTGGGATGCAAGGCTGGTTCAACATACGCAAATCAATAAATGTAATCCAGCATATAAACAGAACCAAAGACAAAAACCACATGATTATCTCAATAGATGCAGAAAAGGCCTTTGACAAAATTCAACAACCCTTCATGCTAAAAACTCTCAATAAATTAGGTATTGATGGGACGTATCTCAAAATAATAAGAGCTATCTATGACAAACCCACAGCCAACATCATACCGAATGGGCAAAAACTGGAAGCATTTCCTTTGAAAACTGGCACAAGACAGGGATGCCCTCTCTCACCACTCCTATTCAACATAGTGCTGGAAGTTCTGGCCAGGGCAATCAGGCAGGAGAAGGAAATAAAGGGTATTCAATTAGGAAAAGAGGAAGTCAAATTGTCCCTGTTTGCAGATGACATGATTGTATATCTAGAAAACCCCATTGTCTCAGCCCAAAATCTCCTTAAGCTGATTAGCAACTTCAGCAAAGTCTCAGGATACAAAATCAATGTACAAAAATCACAAGCATTCTTGTACACCAATACCAGACAAACAGAGAGCCAAATCATGAGTGAACTCTCACTCACAATTGCTTCAAAGAGAATAAAATACCTAGGAATCCAACTTACAAGGGATGTGAAGGATCTCTTCAAGGAGAACTACAAACCACTGCTCAATGAAATAAAAGAGGATACAAACAAATGGAAGAACATTCCATGCTCATGGGTTGGAAGAATCAATATCGTGAAAATGGCCATACTGCCCAAGGTAATTTGTAGATTCAATGCCATCCCCATCAAGCTACCAATGACTTTCTTCACAGAATTGGAAAAAACGACTTTAAAGTTCATATGGAACCAAAAAAAGAGCCCGCATCGCCAAGTCAATCCTAAGCCAAAAGAACAAAGCTGGAGGCATCACGCTACCTGACTTCAAACTATACTACAAGGCTACAGTAACCAAAACAGCATGGTACTGATACCACAACAGAGACATAGATCAATGGAACAGAACAGAGCCCTCAGAAATAATGCCGCATATCTACAACTATCTGATCTTTGTCAAACCTGACAAAAACAAGAAATGGGGAAAGGATTCTCTATTTAATAAATGGTGCTGGGAAAACTGGCTAGCCATATGTAGAAAGCTGCAACTGGATCCCTTCCTTACACCTTATACAAAAATTAATTCAAGATGGATTAAAGACTTACAAGTTAGACCTAAAACCATAAAAACCCTAGAAGAAAACCTAGGCAATACCATTCAGGACATAGGCATGGGCAAGGACTTCATGTCTAAAACACCAAAAGCAATGGCAACAAAAGCCAAAATTGACAAATGGGATCGAATTAAACTAAAGAGCTTCTGCACAGCAAAAGAAACTACTATCAGAGTGAACAGGCAACCTACAGAATGGGAGAAAATTTTCGCAACCTACTCATCTGACAAAGGGCTAATATCCAGAATCTACAATGAACTCAAACAAATTTACAAGAAAAAAACAACCCCATCAAAAAGTGGGCAAAGGACATGAACAGACACTTCTCAAAAGAAGACATTTATGCAGCCAAAAAACACATGAAAAAATGCTCATCATCACTGGCCATCAGAGAAATGCAAATCAAAACCACAATGAGATACCATCTCACACCAGTTAGAATGGCCATCATTCAAAAGTCAGGAAACAACAGGTGCTGGAGAGGATGTGGAGAAATAGGAACACTTTTACACTGTTGGTGGGACTGTAAACTAGTTCAACCACTGTGGAAGTCAGTGTGGCGATTCCTCAGGGATCTCGAACTAGAAATACCATTTGACCCAGCCATCCCATTACTGGGTATATACCCAAAGGACTATAAATCATGCTGCTATAAAGACACATGCACACGTATGTTTATTGCGGCACTATTCACAATAGCAAAGACTTGGAACCAACCCAAATGTCCAACAATGATAGACTGGATTAAGAAAATGTGGCACGTATACACCGTGGAATACTATGCGGCCATAAAAAATAATGAGTTCATGTCCTTTGTAGGGACATGGATGAAACTGGAAACCATCGTTCTCAGTAAACTATCGCAAGGACAAAAAACCAAACACCGCATGTTCTCACTCGTAGATGGGAATTGAACAATGAGAACACATGGACACAGGAAAGGGAACATCACACTCCGGGGACTGTTGTGGGGTGGGGGTAGAGGGGAGGGACAGCATTAGGAGATATACCTAACGCTAAATGACGAGTTAATGGGTGCAGCACACCAACATGGCACATGGATACATATGTAACAAACCTGCACATTGTGCACATGTACCCTAAAACTTAAAGTATAATAATAATAAAAAATTAAATAAAAAAATTTAAAAAACACTTGAATACACTTCACTTAGAATCATGAGTTGTTAGCATTTTGCCATACTATTTTTCTTTCTTTCTATATGTGTGTGTATGACCTGTTTAAAAAAATTGCAGACACCATGTTGCTTTACTATATATTCTATAAAAATAAAGATGCTCCCCTATATAACCACAATATCCTTACTGCCCCAAGAAAATAAGAATTGCTATAATACTATTTACTGCAGAATATTTTGAAATTTCTTCAATTGTTCCAATAATATTCTTTATAGCTGTGTTTGTTTGTTTTTGTATTCAGGATCAGTTAAAGATCATGCATTAGTTTCTGTTGCTATGGCTCTTTAGCTCCTTTCATCTAGAATAATCCTCTTTTCTTTGTTTTATTTTATAGTCTCTCATGACATTGACATTTTTGAAGAGTCCAGGCTGATTTTCTTATAGAATACCCCATGTCTGATTGTTTCCTCATTATCAGGTTTAGCTTAAACATTTTTGGTGAGAAAACTACATAGTTAATGCTGTATGCTTCCTACTGCCTCACATCAGGAGACATAGAATGTGTTTATCCCATTTTTGATGATGCCAAGTTTGATCACTAGGTTAGGTGAAATATCAAGGAGCCACAAGGTACTTTTCTCACTTTGTAATTAATAAGTAATCTGTAGTGTGATAGTTGGAGATGATGTGAACATCCTGTTCTCAAATAACTTTTTACTCTGTGGCAGAAATTATTTTGAACTATATGAAAAAATATTACATATCAAAACATGAGAGATGCAACAAATGTAGTGTTTAGATAGGATTGTATAGCCTTAAAATGCATAAAACAATGTCAATATTAATGAGCTAAATATTCATTTTAATATGTTAGAAAAAGAATAGCAAGATAAATCCAATGAAAGTAGGCAAAAATAATAAAAAAGAAAAATATTGAAATAGAAAACAAATATATATTACAGAGGCTTAACAAAGCCAAAACTTGATTTTATTTAAAAGGCTAATAAAATTGATAAACTTCTGGTTAGTCTAATCTTGAAAAATAAGAGACAGCACAAATTATCAAAGTCAGGACTGAAAAACTCATATAGACACTAAAATGATCAGTTGACATTATAAATATTTTATATTCCTCAAAAGAAAATTTAGATAAAATAGACAATCACTATATAAAGACAACTTATCAAAATTGACATGATAAAGAATAGAAAAGCTTGGTGGAGAAGATCCCAGATGTACATGGCTTTATTGATTAGTTCAACCAAACAATTAAGAAAGAAGTAGCTCTTAATCTTTTTTTTTTTTTGATGGAGTCTTGCTCTGTTGCCAGGCTGGAGTGCAATGGCATGATCTCAGCTCACTGCAACCTCTGCCTCCTGGGTTCAAGCAATTCTCCTGCCTCAGCCTCCCAAGTATCTGGGACTACAGGCGCAAGCCACCACACCCGGTTAATTTTTGTATTTTTAATAGAGACAGGGTTTCACCATGTTGGCCAGGATGGTCTTGATCTCTTGACCTCGTGATCCACCTGCCTCGGCCTCCCAAAGTGCTGGGATTACAGGCGTGAGCCACCGCGCCCGGCCGTAGCTCTTAATCTTAAACAGACTTCTCCAGATAATAGAAAAAGGAGTAAATCCCAACTTATTATCTAATCCTAGTATAATCTAGGCAGCAAAACACCACAAGGACAGAATGGGGTGGATGTAAAAATCCTTAATGAAATATTAACAAAATACAGCACTAATAACAAAGTTGGCATTATCCTAGGAATGCAAGGCTGCTTGAACATTAGCAAATAAATCAATGCGATTTGTTACAATAACCAACCAAAGTGTGGAAATCATATGCTCATTTCAATTGATGCCAATAAAAACTTTATTTGTACAGCTTCTATTCATGATTTAAGATTTTAGCAAATTAGATACAGAAGGAAACATCCTCAATCTGATAGAGTATCTACCAAAAACCTTCAGCAAACATCATCCTGAACAATGAAGTGTTGAAAGCTTTCCCTTAGAAATAACTTTTTTGTTATTAATCAATTTCTCAAACATACACAAAGTGCAGAAATTGTTAAATTAATACTCATGTACCCATCACCTTGAGGGTATTCTCTCTGATATTAGAAATAAGACATGTGTGCTTATTAGGATATTTTCTATTCAACATTGTTCTGAGAGCTCTGGGCAATGCAAAAGTCATGAAAAGGAAAACAATTAAAAATAAGAAAGAAAGAAAACCATCATGACTTGCAGATGGTGTGATTGTATGCATAAGAAAATCCAAAATAACCTACAGGTAATTAATTAGAAATAAGAGAGTTTAGCAAAGTTGCTGGATATATAGTACATTTAAAAATCAATTGCACTAAAAAAAAATCAATTGCACTTCTATATACCAACAACAAACAGAAAATGAAAAACTTAAAACATACCATTTAGAATAGCATCAAAAAAATACCAAAGATCCAAGGTAATGTTAACAAAATATGTCCAAGATCTCCACTAAAAATTTTACAAAATTTTGTTGACAAAAATTAATGAAGACTTAAATAAATGGATTGTTTATCAAAATGAATCAGAAGAGTCAACATATGAAAGTGTTGGTTCTCTTTAAGTACACAAATTCAATGTAATTTCAATAAAAATAATAATGTTTCTACTTGTTTGTTCTGTAAAACTTGATAAGCAGATTTAAAAATGTGCATGGAACATCAAACGGTCAAAGACAGGCAAAATCTTCCTGCACATACCACAGGCAGCTCAGGGACTGCACTACAAAATGATCCCTGACTGGCTACATTTTAAGGTTTTATTCAATTTTTTCTTCTTATATTCCTTCCGTGTAATGATGAAAAGGATATAGAATGGGATCAGAATCAGCCCCAACCTGCCACATCACACCTCCAAAATTACGTTTTATGTGTAAAAGAAAGAAATTTCTTTATATCAGTCTTTTTAGCTCTTTTAGTCTTTTTAGCTCTAACAGCTTCTCCTTCATTAATTCAATTTACACTTGTCATGCGTTATGTATGTAGCAGACATGGGTCTAAGCACCCTACACCTGCTACCTCTTTTCATCCTCAGGATACACTAAACATCTCTCATGTACCCAGCACAACTGTAGGCAATGAGGATTAAGGATGACCCAAACATACCCCTTATGCTCAAGGAATTCACCATCTAGGCAAAGTCACAAGAGTTTGTTTTCCTCTCTTTCATATATTTCCTTCTACCTCCCTTTTTTTTGCTGCTTCAGCTCTTCTTTCTCTTTGACTGATCTTCCATATAGCTGAACATATGTCTGGCTGTCAACATATGGCATGTTTTGCAAACACAAACAATGGCACAGATGCAACTAACATATATATATATATATATATATATATATATGTATGCATCTATATAATATAAATAAATACATATATTATATATACTTATTCCTGGCCCACAGATGTCCCAGCTTGGCTTCATCAGACTCAGCAGAAAGTTTTGATAATTCTCTTTCAAAAATTCCAGAATCTACAAGGAGCCCATGTATCCTCTGGCAAGTGGTTAAAATAAATTTTTTGATGTCTTCTTTGGTGTGAAAGCCAGAACACTTTTTCCCCACTCTTTCAATTCAGAGGCCTTTAATACCAAAGGCTTCATCCTCACTCTCAACTATTTGAGATGTTTTGACCAAAGGCTGCATTGTTCATTAAACGTTCTTTTGTTTTTGCATTTGGCAGTGATTCATTATCTTCTCTGTGCCAGTGGGTCAGCCCTACTGGGACATGGATGGACTGTACTCTAAGAAGCTTAGGTCTATATTGCCTGCTTAAAAGTAAAAATAAATCATGTTGCAGATTGTAGAGGCTGCACCTGTATCTCACATTAATTGCCATTTCCCTGCATGTTGGCCTGAGTGACCAAACCTGCATTTCTCTGTCTGAGGGCTTTCTCTTCTCTTGCATACAATAGGGCCAAAGTGCTCCTGTACCCTACTCTCCAGCATCCTTCAATCAGTGGCCATTGGGAGATGATGGATAAATGCCCCAGCTCTCTTGCCTTTCAGTGGGATAACTCTGAGGCACTAGATCCCAGAGTTTCCATTTTGAAATTTGCTTGATAGTGTATCCTTTAGTGGCTTCCTTCCTTTTCTTCTCTCTTCCCCACCACCCCCTCTACCAGTCTTTTCTGGGATCACCCATGAATAAACTATTTGCACTTGAATCCTTGTGTCAGGGTCTTCTGTGGATCCCCAAATTAAGACAAGCTAAAATTCAACTTTGGAAAAAAGACGATCAATGATAACACAAGATCTCCTCAACCCTGGACTTTTACTGGTGGTCCAGGAGGCAATCCACAATTTACAAATGTTCCTGGATGTCAATGAAAGCAGCAGCAGATCTGAAGATGGTGCAAATACCATGCCCAAATTCTACTGGGTCACTTGGTCTGGAGGGAATTTCTCCCAGCAGCTAAGTCCCGTCCTCTGGCCATGTGGAGATCGTAGTGGAGGAGAGAGTGACAAAGTTGGATCCTGGCACTTCTTCTACTCCTGTATGGTTTCTTGTCTCCTCCTTCTTAAGATCACATTTTGTTCCTTTCCCTTATAAAGAGTAACAAGTACACAAACAAATCAATAATGGAAAACAGCAATCTAAAAAGAAAGTGAAGATGACTCTGATTGTTCTAATAGTTCATCTGAAGCTCAATTTCTACTAATTCTGAGTTAACATTTCACTTCTAAAAACTCAGGTTAGACCTAAGAAATCAAATGTCATTTAAGAAAAGTAGCTCCTGACAGAAAGTTTTTAAAATGTTTCTGTACTATTCATCTTCAATTTGCTTCTCCAAATTTTTCAGGGAAATCCCAGTGGCTAAATTTGACTTATTATAAGCTGAATATGAAGAGGGAGGTAACAAGAGTTTGGGATGAAAGTGAGGCCATTACATCTCAACTCTTAATATGTTCAATAAGCTCTACATGAACAAACATTGTCTAACAGAACTTTTTGTGGTGATGGAATGTCCTAGAGCTTTGCTGTCCAATACAGTAGCCACTAACTGCACATGCCTATTGAGCACTTGAAATGTGGATAGTGCATTCAATATGTACTGCAATTATTTAAATTATTTGTATATTGCATTATTGTATATGTTGTACAATATAGCTTTATAACTGTATTATAATAATGGTTATTCCAGTTGCAGTTTGTTCCTCCAATCCCCTTCTCCTCAGTGAAGCCCTAGCTTGAGCTAATTTTTCAGTCTTTGACCCAAGCATCCCTTTCAGGATTGATTTTCTGCTCTTGATTTCCAGACCTTCTCACTGTCCACCACCTCCCCAGCCTTTGGGATCCATTGGTAGAATTGCCTTCATGAGGGAAGTATCATATACTCGAAGTCATCCATCTTCAAGCCAAACTCCTCTGAACCTCTCTTCTGTTGACTCAACTTACGGGGAGGGACATCAAAGAAAATATGGCTGCCTGCCTCAAATCTTACATTACCTATGTAGTACCTCCTTCCCCTCATCCTGGGCTTCCTCTTCATTTGTAGAGGAGAACTTCACAAATGATCCCTTGAGGAATAGTGAGGCAGATGCTATCTGATGTCTGCATATGTCCCCTTGGAGCCCTTTACCATCTTCATCCTCACCTGTCCCCCTGTGCTCCACACACAGCTGTCATCTGCATCTCTATGTTGGAGGACAGTCCTCAGGTTGCCAGAAGTGCCCGGGAGTCCATGATGCAGGGAGTCCGGATCCATTATCATGGTGTTGGTGGGGAGAGGGTCTACAAATAGTCTAGCTGTCTTGTTCCCTGATAAGGACTTACACTGCCCCCAGAGTAGGGCTGTCTGCCTCTTCCGGATGTTGCTGGGTATCTCACCTTCTGGGCACTCTCCCCTTTCTGCTCCCATTCCCTTACTGGATTTTTTGAATCTTCATGTCAGAGGCCACTACTGGGGAATCCAACTCAAAACAAGTATTGTTTTGAAATAAAAAACCAAAGCTTAAAATCCACCAGTTTTTTTTTAAAAATCTCTTTTTAAAAAAAGTTTGTTTTTAAAGGGACCAGTGGGTGGAAATGTCTTCCAATTAAACATTTAAAAAACATTTTGAGCCTAGCAGAGCAGATCAGCGCTACCTTAAACTCCTGAAAAAGTTTTTACCTGTCCCATGAGAATGTTCCTAAAGGTGACCAATTCAAACATTTGAATCAGTGGGTCAGTGTCAGGCCGTCAAAATATAAAAGGAAAGAGAGGGATGCTTTTCTGTTGAGCAAATATTTGTTGTGGGTGCACCATGTTTGAGGCATCTGTGCCAAATGAAGAGATGAAAGTAACAGCACACCCAAGTTGCTCTCAATTTAACACAGTTTCAGATAAGGAAGCTGCTAATCACATTGCTGCTTTGCCAAGCGTACTTGGTGACAAGCAGTTTTCAAATATGGAAGTGGGCTATTCAAAATCTTTTTAAAAAATTCACCAAAGGGCTATTTTGTGACCTAGTTTCTTTATTAAGTAATAACGTATGGAACGGCTTGTTTTCAGTCCTCAGCAGCTGCCAAAACCTGAATGTATTAAATCCAACAGATCACAGCCATTCGGGAGATCTATTAATAGCAAGATAATTTTCAATTCCACTGTACTGAGTAGTATTTTGTTTTTTAGTTCGGCATAAAAAACATTCCCTATCATGTCTGGTGAGTTGTGTTTTGAGGTTGAATCTTACAAAATAAATCAGGCTTGTTTTCAATTAAGGCAACAATAAATCCATCATTGTTTGGTATTTTGGCTTGGGATATTGTAGTACCACAGCTAATATCTAGGTTTGTGGATACCTAAATTAAAACACACTTGTCTCTTTTATGTTCTTGTACTATGTTTCTTGGTGTTTATCAGGCATTACAGAAATGAAAAAAAAATAGCTCTTTGGCAAGGAAGCAAGTCGTGATGATCCCATGAAGTGTATTATCTAATGTGGACTCTGGTCTACTCGGGACATCTCAAATGATGGGGAAGAACTATACAAGGTCAGAAAATGCAACACTTGGCTGGGCGTGGTGGCTCACACCTGTAATCCCAGCACTTTGGGAGGCCGAGGCGGGCGGATCATGAAGTCAGGAGTTTGAGACCAGCCTGGCCAACATGGTGAAACCCTGTCTCTACTAAAAATACAAAAATTAGCCAGGCATGGTGGCACACGCCTGTAATCCCAGCTACTTGGGAGGCTGAGGCAGGAGAATTGCTTGAACCCAGGAGGCAGAAGTTGCAGTGAGCCGAAATCGTGCCATTGCACTCCAGCTCTGGGCGACAGAGCAAGACTCCATCTTGGAAAAAAAAAAAAAAGGAAGGAAGGAAGGAAGAGAGAGAGAGAGGAAAGAAAGAAAGAAAGAAAGAAAGAAAGAAAGAAAGAAAGAAAGAAAGAAAGAAAGAAAGAAAGAAAAGAAAGAAGAAAGAAAATGCAACACTTTTTTTCCTGTTCAAACCATTTATCAAATCCTTCAGTGTGTGTGTATGTGTGTGTCTCATTTAACAAATTGTTCCCTACCACAGGGTCAAAAAGATATTGTGAATGTTAATTTTTATGTGCCAACTTGGCTAGGCTATAGTGTCCAGTTGTTTGGCCAAACACCAGTCTAGATGTTCCTGTGAAGGTGGTTTTTTGAATATGACTAACATTTACATCAGTAGACTTTATAAAGCAGATTACTCTCCATAATGGGGGCAAGCCTTGTCCAAACAGTTGAAAGCCTTAAGAGAAAAAAAGGCTGAGGTCCCCCAGTGAGGAAGGAATTCTGCCTCCAGACTGCCTTTGGACTCAAGACTGCAACATCAACTCCTGCCAGAATTTCCCCTGCTGGCCTGCTCTGATGATTTCAGATTTGCCAGCTCCCACAACTGTGTGAGCCAATTCCTTAAAATAAATCCCTCTCTCTGTCTCTCTCATATATGTATATATTATAATATATATACATATATGTACGTGTGTATATGTAAATGTATACACACACACACACACACACACATAAGTATCTCTTATTGGTTCTGTTTCTCTAGAGAACCCTTACTAACACAACTATTCTCCTATGTGTGCTTCTAAAAGTTAAGTTTGGGATTTTACAACTAAGTTTTTAACCCATCTGGAATTGATTTTGTAGATATATTCTTAATTTATTATGTCTTCAGCCAATTTCATGTGCTTTGGGGAATAAGAAGAGGTAAATCTATGTATACCAGTCCTTTTGGACTAGACATTTTGGTATCTTTTTAAAAACATACACATCTAGTCCTTATTGTAGAGATTCTGGTTCAGTAGGTCTGAGGTAGGGCATAAGAACCTAAGTACTTTGTTAATTCAGATAATTCTGAAGTTCACTATCTTAGAAGAAAATATAGGTGAACATTTTTATACTCTCCACATGAGGAACATCTGAGAATGATGTTCAAGGCAGAATCCATTAAGAAAAAAGCTTGAAATATTTGACCGCATTAAGTAGTTTTGTGAACTTCTTATTGAAGTTTAAAGTGTACCCATAAAATGCTTAAACTCCTGTACAGTAGGCAATACAGTAAGGAAAGTTAAAAGTAGAATGACAAACTAGGGAAAATGTGCAACATGTATGACACAGTTTGAGGCATCTCATCATTTTTTTTTTTTACATATACATATGTAAAAAGTTCTTACCAGTAAGTACTGCAGAGGCAACAGAAAAGAGAAGAAGGACAAGGAACCTGAGTTATGGACTCTCACTGTCTCGGTTGGAATCCTGACCCCAGCACAATACTGAACCTCTGCCTTTGTTTTCTCATCTCTAAAATAGGAATAATAATAACTTTATAGGGTCATAGTGAATATTAAAATAGGTATGTCTTATAAGGCTTAGGCGTGTAGTAAGGCATCAATAAATACTAGCTTTTTAATTAAAAAATTAACATCTCAAAGAAAAATAGGCAGAAGACATAAACAATTCACTAAAAGCAACAACACGAACTCAATACAAATGGTGATGAAACTTAAAAAATGTTCTCACTAGAAAAATACAAAATAAAATATGGTATTATTTTCATCATTATCATGGATCAGATTAGCAAAGATGAAAAAAGTAGACAAAATCTCAGGTTGGAGATGGTGATGGGAAAAAGAGATTTCCACACATTGCTCTGGGACTAATATTCAGTATGGTTATAAAGGTAAATAACTTATCCCACCACTACCCACTACCCCAGCTGCCTAGCTCTCTCCCACAGGATCTGGACCTCTCCAGAGTTCAGCAACTAAAAGATTACCTCCAGGACTTTCCTCAATGCTAAGGTTAGTATCCATTCGGTGGTTAAGTATTTTAAATATCATCTCTGAATACAATCTTTCTGTGGAGTATTATGACTACATATCAGAAGTTCAAATATGTATACCAAAGAACTAATGAGAAAAATGTATAAAAATGTATGTACATAGAAGTTTATCATAAAGTTGGAAACAACCTAAAAGTCACACAAGAGACTTTGGTTAAATCTGTCATGATAAAACTAAACATTGGGAAATTATGCACACCTTAAAGCGAGAACATTAAAATGTCCCCAGTATGTAATTAATGGAAAAAAAACAAGTTACAAAACATCATGTTTCATATGATTTCATTTGGGTGTGTATTTTTCATGTGTTGGTATGTGCTGCATATATATATGTACACACACACACACATATATATATATATAGTTTTTAACAGTATTTGGCTGTGATGAATTGCAAAAAATGGCCACTAATTATTTCTATCTCTGTATGCCTGTACCTTTGGAATGTGACTTTGGCACTCCTCCCATTCAAAGGTGAAGTCTATGTCTTGACCTTTTGATCCTGTGCTTAACCCTGTAACTTGCTTCGGCAAAGGAACATTTGCAGATGTACTAGTGGAGGCCTGAAAAGGGTTTCTGTTTTGGAGCTTTGCCTCTGCTGCTGCACTTGCAACTACAAGATCACAACATGACTAGAGGAAAACTGAGGTGCCCTGGCCAACTGTCCGCTGTGAATGAAGCGGTCCTCAACCATCCAGCCCCAGCCAAGCCTCTAGAAGACTGCAGAGATACATCGAGCCCAGCCCAAATTGCCAATGCACAGAGCCATCAGGTAATCATTGATTTTGGCTTCAAGCCACTGAGTTCTAAATGATTTGATATATTCTCTCAGGTGCTGTGGTCTGAATGTTTTTGTCCCTTCAAAATTTGTGTTGACATCTAATCCCCAATGTGATGGTATTAAGAAGTGAGGCTGTTGGGAAGTGATTAGGTTGTGAGAGCAGAACCCTCATGAGTGGAATTAGTGCTCTTACAAATAAAGTTTGACAGCGCCCTTTTGCCCTTCCATCATCTGAGGACACAGAAGTTGTCCTCTATGAGAAATAGGTCCTCACCAGACACTGAATCTTCTGGCACCTTGATCTTGGACTTCCAGCCTCCAGAACTGTGAGCAACAAGTTTCTTTTGTTTATAATTACTCAGTCTAAAGTATTTTGTTATCACTTGAACAAACTAAGACACCAGGATAATAGAATTTCGATACTTAAAAGTTTAAAGCAATTTTTAGTAACTCTGCATTTTCTGACCTTTTACAAAGAAGATGCATTACTTTTAAAATCAGAGAAAAGAATAGCTTTTTCTATTAAACATTTTTTAAGTAGAAAAAAGAAAGCCTCTACCTGATTTCAGCTGTTTAGCACGATAGTTATAGTCATAGCTAACACTTAAATAGTACTTACTTTGTGCTAGGCACTACGTGTTTTACATATATTATCTCAATCCCATGCTAATTCCATTGCAGAGTGTACTGTTATCACTCCATTTCTCTGGTTCAAAAAATTGAGGCCCAGAGAGTTAAGTAATTTGTACAAGCTCATGCAGCTGGTGAAATGACAGATCTGTGGTTGATCCCAAACAATCTATTTTCTGAGTCTGTGCTTTTAACTAGCATGACTCAAGAGACAAAGCCATACCTAATCTGAAAGGTAATTTCTCAATGATTTGGTTTCTGAAAGTTACAGCTGTGAGATATCCAGGACGCTCCCTGGTCTTTCTTGAGTTTTCTAACTTTATGTGATTTCACTGAACAAAAAAATGTTGGAGTGGATGTGATAGAGAAGATGTGCTAGAACTCAAATGGTTCAATTTCACTGCTTGTTATCAACTCTTACGCAGGAATTTATTAAAGGCGGTGGAGGGTGTTAAGCCTCTAACTAAAAGCAGGTTTGCCAATTGACAAGTTCTTATAATTTATATTTTCCCCATTCATCAAGACAGCTAACTAGAGAGAGCTATTTATAAGATTGTTTATCCCACATTCCGTTGTGCAAGAGGCATTTTTATACCACTCATCCAGCACAGTTCTGTATACACTACAAACAGCAAATGCCCAACAAAAGTCTAGATGATGATGATGATGTTCACACATATCCAGAAAGTTCTTAACGGGGGTGATGTGGCTGAGTAGGTAAGAGTAGAACTTTAGAGTCAGATTATATTTAAGTTCAAATCTCAAAGCCACCATTTATAAGTCATGGGTCCTTGGGCAAATCAATCTCTTGGTTCCTTTGATTTTTTTGTGTGTCAAATAGAGACAAGAAGGTGGTTATAAAGATTAAATGATATGACTCTTGTCAAGAACTTGGCAAGAGCTGCTACTCTCTGTCATGTTCATCATCATCATTATCATCTCATCAATAAAAAGTTTAAAAACTATGACTCCACCAAGTTCTAAATTACCTATAGAGTTCAATGTCATTCAAAGCAAAAATATAGGAGATCTTTACTGTAGAAGACAGGACTGGGAGCATAAAATTCTTGGTGACAGTCTTTTATTGCAGTCATGATACAAGATAGTGGCCTTAGGTGGTCAAAGGGAATCAAGTTTGATGATCCCATCTGGAGTCACCTGATGATCCTTGCCATTTCCTGAGAGAAATTGCCTCCAGATACTGTTGTGACTTCGAGATGTGAGTCCCATTCCAACTCAGCATGGCCACAGCCATAGACTGTCAATGCCTGAAGACAACAGAAAGCAGGCCTGGGCCTGGTCTGCCTTTTCGTTATTGCCTTCCTACAGTCATAATTACCCAACATGGTAAGTTTCTTCTCTTCCAACAGACAGAGTTAATATATCCAGTCTTGGGTTAATAATTTGAAGGCTGCAACGGTTAAACCGTAAACAGGACAGAGTCATGTTAAAAAACAATCACACGCAACGAACAGATTTTGTTAAATAAAAAGAACAAACCAAAGGAAAGGTCATAGCTTTTGTATTTCTATAACAAATGCAATGTAATAAAAATCTATATCTGCTAGAATTCCTGTTTTTTAGGTTATAAATAAAATTTTCCTTGAATAATCACCTTGCACACTTTCCTTAGGGGAAATTGTTTACGTTTCTTCATATCTTTGTAAATGAAATAAACCTCTTGTGACGGTTAATATTGAGGTCAACTTGATTGGATTGAAGGATGCAAAGTGTTGTTCCTGGGTGTGTCTGTGAGGGTGCTGCCAAAGGAGATTAACATTTGAGTTGGTGGACTGGGAGAGGCAGATTCACCTTCAATCTGGGTGGGTACAAAACAATCAGCCGCCAGCATGGCTAGGATAAAGGAGGCAGAAGAACGTGGAAGGACTAGACTGGCAAAGTCTCCCAGCTTTCATCTTTCTCCTGTGCTGGATGCTTCCTGCCGCCAAACATCAGACTCCAAGTTTTTCAGCTTTTGGACGTTTAGACTTACACCAGTGGTTTGCCAGGGGCTCTCGGGCCTTCGGCCACAGACTGAAGGCTGCACTGCTGGCTTCCCTACTTTTGAGGTTTTGGGACTGGGACTGGCTTCCTTGCTCCTCAGCTTGCAGACGGCATATTGTGGGACCTCACCTTGTGATCCTGTGAGTCAATACTCCTTAACAAACTCCCGTTCATATATACATATATCCTACAGTCCTGTCCCTCTAGAGAGCCCTAATACACCTCCATTTAAATCAGCATTTTCTATTCAGATCATTCCTTCAAAAGAATGATGAACACATTTGTTCTTAAAAATACAACTGAGTGGTGAACTTGACTAGTATCAGAGGCTACCATAAGTCAGCTCAGTTTGAGAGATACTTTTGACAATTAATGGTTATGATACCAGAAGTCCCTTTGGGAGATTGTTGCAGTAATGGCCCCCAACTTGTTCAAGTCTTCTGTACCCTTGTCCTTAGGTAGTCTCCTTCTATGCTGACTCTATACTGTCTGGCCATACGATTTTTTTGGCCAATAGGACAATAACAAATGTGATGCAAACAAAGATTTGAAAAGCACTTGCCACATTAAAGCCATCCCTCTCTTGTTATTCTTGGGACTTTTGTGAAAGCTGCCACAGAAACAAGCCCATCCAGGGCTGCCTGGTGGCTGATGAGAGAGATCCATGGCTGGAACTCAAATGGCTGCCTCAGCTAACACCCAGCCAATATTCTTGCTGACCCAGCAGCTGCCTGCAGGCACATGAGTATCACCCAGCTGAGACCAGCAGAAGACTCATCTATCAGAGCCCAACTCAAATTGTCAGACAACAGGATTATTGTTGTTGTTGTTTTAAGCCACTAGATTTGGGGTGGTTTGTTACACAGTGAAAGCTAACTGATATCATGTCCAGTGAGAACAGAATTGTATCAACAGCATCAGAGGAGATGATTGATTCTGTCAGAATGATTTTACTTATAAACAGCTGTGATTGAAATCGACATAAAATAGCAGGAAGTGAGCAAATATGGAATGGCCCATCCATCCACAGAAAAACAGTTATCAACATGGTCACTATGAAAACTAGAACAAATATAGCTAGAGAGATAAGTAAGGCTATGGGCCAGATTTATTATGCAGGGGTATGGGTATGGACTGACCTCTCACCACTCAGTGTTTGGAATCAACTGAGTAGACACTTGAAATGATAAGGATTTTAAGAATAGTAAGGGCCTCCAATTCAGCACCACCTAAAACTTCATTTGTCTGCTACTTGCTACTTGGCATTTTGTTTTGCATAAGGCTCTTGAAGCCTTTGGTTGGACAAGCTCAAATGGTTCATGAAACAGGGACTTGCTCTATGATGTTGTTTTCCACCTACTTTTCCTAAGTGTGTGCTCTGTAAGAGGTCCCTTAGAAAATGGGTTCTGTGGTCTCATAAGTCACAGTACACTCTTTACTCCTCTGGGAATTTCACAATACACCTTGACATATTAAAGGCTTGTTGGCCTTCATTTACTTCAGCGCTTCCAAAATGTATTTGATCATGGAACTCTTTTTGTAAGGTATATTAAAATCTCGGAACCAATGTTTCTCCAGGTAGACTTTGAGGAAGTTTTTTTACTTTCTTATAATGAAATGGATCACACATATAGAAAAGTATATGAAACACAAACATGCAGCATTGTGAATTATTGTAGAACAAACACTCTTGTAACTACTATCCAGGTCAAGAAATAGAACTTTGCTAACCCCTTCACTAGACCCCTCTATACTCCTGGCTCATCACAGATCCCTCCCTCTTCCCTAGAGGTAACCATTTCCCTGACTTTATGATAATAACCTCCTTGCAGTGTTTTATTTTTACTTTTATTTTTTTGCCACATAAGTATGCATCCATAAACTATGGACTCTTTTTTTTTCTGTTTTCGAAAGCTATGTAAATGGAATTATACAGTATGGATTGTGGGGGTATTAGGTATAAGCATCTTCAACTTTGACAGCAAATGTCAAATTGTTTCCCAAACTGATGGTGCCAACTGACATTCCTATCACCAGTATATGAGAGTTTCAGTTGCTCCACATCCTAGGTTATACTTGGTAATGTGAGATGTTTTAATTTTTGCCAGTCTATTTGGTGCATAGTGAAGAATTTAATTTGCCTTTTTCTGATTAGTAATGAGGTTGAGTATGTCTTATTATGTTTATTGATCATTTGGATACCTTGTATGGTTTATGTTCAATTCTTGCTTATTTTTCTACTGGGTTTCTATTTCTTTCTTAATTTATAGGAGTGCTTCAAATGTTCTAGATAAATGCCCTTTATTGAGTATAGGAGATGAAAATGTCTTCTTTCTCTTTATGGCTTGATTTTTCTCTTTCTTTTTTATTTTATTTTTATTTTTTAGTATTCCCTACAGAAATAGAAGCTTTTTCTTTTCCTTAACAGTGTCTTTTGTCAAACTGAAATTCTTCATTTAAGTATAATCAGAAGGTATCAATTGTTTTCCTTTTATGCTTAGTGCTTTGTGTGTCTCCTTTAATCATGCCTGTCTCCATGTCCAGTGATCTTCTGGGGAGCTGGACTTTGACTGGTAAGGTCTTTGGTCACTGGTAGTGGTGAAAGCCAAAAACTGCAGGCTCCAGACAACTGAGGAGAAAGAGAGCAGGTGGAAAGTGGAAGGCCAGAGGACAACAGATAGCAGCAGGAAGGCCACAGGCGCCCTGTGGGTGAATGGAGGGTATGACTGAAGGCAGATTAAATGTCACTTTGACCATCCAGTTATTTATACATGGAATGACAAGAATGGAATATTAGTACAACTCAGTTTATTTCTGTAATGTTAGAAACTTTTTTCAAAATAAAAAATAGACCAGAAAAACATTTTAGCTAGACAAGGTTTTCTTTACAGTTATCTTTACTATTGTTTGCAATAACGTGAAACTTGGTATCTTGATATATTCTCACTCTGGGTATCTGCTTTATTCTCCCATGAGAAATGCTACAAGGACAAGAACATTGCATTCTACTGGTAGTGATTGAGGAGGAACTTACTGGAGGTCAAGAAACGGACATTTCTTGGGTTGCTACTACATGCCAAGCACTTGTACTGAGCTGTTGATATACATTACATAGTTCATTCTTTTGCAATTCTGGAGGGAGGTATCATTATCTCTTTTTTTAAATAAATGGGGAACTTGAGGTTCACTGGGGCAAAATAACTTGAGCAAGGTCACACAGGTCAAACAGCCAGTCAATGACAAAGACAGGATTTGAACTCAAGGTTGAATCTAACCCCACAGCCCATGGCTCTCCCGCTGCAACATGCTGCCTTCCTGTAAGAGCAAAGGACTTTGGAAATGTTATGGACTAAATGTTTGTGTCCCCCCAAAAATTATATGTTAAAATCTTAATCCCCAAAATGATGGTATTAGGAGGTATGTTTCAGAAGTGATTAGGTTATGTGGGCAGAGCCTTCATGAAAGGGATTAGTGCCCCCAGAGAGCTCCCTTGCTCTTTCCACCATGTGAGGACTCAGCAAGAAGACAGCTATCTATGAACCAGGAAGCAGGCCCTCACCAGACCCAGAATCTGCTGGTGTTATGTCTTGGACTTTCCAGTCTCCAGGACTGTGAGAAATAAATATTTGTTGTTTAGGCCACCCAGTCTATGGTATTCTGTTATAACAGCCCAGACGGACTGAGACAGCAAGGCTGCTCTATGAAAGTGAATTAGTGTTCTCCTTTGCTGCATGATAAATTGGTGAAGAAAAATCTTTATATTCACTGTCTGTCTTTATGTGGGTTACCCTGGAGGCAGAATCTAAGACAAGGATGTGAATGCAAGTCGTTCCTTTGGGAGCAAGAAACAGCAGGTGAAATGAGACAGAAAGGGGAGACAGCCAATACAGGGAACATTATCAAACATGAGGGCCAATTGGAGCTCAGTCCTACTGGGGAACTCTCAGAGGCCATGGCTGCCCCACACCCCTGAGTTACTCTACCTCATAGCTACTCCAGCCAAGGAGTGGGGAAGCTGTGTATTGATCCACCAACTCACATCCGTCATTGGATGAGGGTAGCTTTTTGAAGGATTAATTCTTCAACCCTTTGGGCTTGCCCTGAGGGCAGTACTAGATGCTCCTAGGGCTAGAAAATTTCCTCCGGCAAAGCATTGCAGGTATTTGCAATAAAGACCTTTTGGTGTAGAGGTGGATACAGAGGGGATATGGCAGAAAACTGATACTGTTGGCTACATCCTTTATTAATAAAAGCCAATGGAAAATAAAAATAATCATGAGCTCTGGTAAAGGAGAGAAGGCTACAGAAAAGCTTAGAATCACTCCAAAGGGCTGTGCAATGGAATATTCCTGAGACGTTCACACTTGCACCTTCAAATCTAATTTGCCACACTAAGGAAGTGACACCCACCACACTACAGTTTAATAATTTAGCTATTATTCCAGAGTGATCCTATTAACAGTCTATTCATTTTCTCCATGGCAGTTCAGTCATTGAAATTCACCACTGTCTCTTGTGACTATTAGTGATACTCCGAGAAGCATTATTTATGAGCATGTACAAAAAAAGATTTAACAGAGATTTCCAATGCAACCTCATACTAAAGACATGATTACCACAGATGACTGGAGAATAGGCTGGGCTGGGCTTGATCTCAGAACTTTCTCTTATCCCTGGAGTGTTTCATCTTACCCTCCTATTCAAAAAATAGGGGACAGGTGGATAGTGGGGGTGGTATTTAGAGATTTTAAATACTAAAAGAAGGGTTTTTGTTGTTTTGTTTTTGACAGTGTCTCACTCTATCGCCCAGGCTGGAGTGCAGTGGCATAATCTCGGCTCACTGCAACTTCTGCCTCCCGGGTTCAAGCAATTCTCCTGCCTCAGCCTCCCGAGTAGCTGGGACTACAGGCGTGTGCCACCACACCTGGCTAATTTTTTGTGTTTTTAGTAGAGACAGGGTTTCACCATGTTAGCCAGGATGGCCTCGATCTCCTGACCTTGTGATCTGCCCGCCTCGGCCTCCCAAAGTGCTGGCATTACAGGCGTGAGTCACCACGCCAGGCCAAGAAGGGGCTTTTTAATGCTAATTAACCTACATAATCCTTTTCAGAGACTAGAACTTTCAACTGCCTTAAAATAGAAAAAAAGCTGTAAAAAGTGGGAAGGAGGGAAGAGTTAACTATTTTAAGAAGCAAAAACCAAAGTGAACTTGCACTGAGTATAGAGAGAGCTGTGGTGCTGGACAGATTCAGAAGGAGCAAATGTTAAAAGAAAAATGCTACAAAATTGAAATAATTTTCAGTTTCTGGCTCAATTCCTTGCTCGATGCTGTACAACTGGAACCCTGTCTAGAACAAATGTGCTGCAATTTAATTCATTTGCTTTTGTGAAAGTAGTTTTAGACCAAGAAATAAAAGTAAAATTTTGCTAATTAGCTAACAAAGCAGTCACTCCTTTCCTAAATCCCACCCCTCCACACACACATACACAAATACATGCACATGCACCCATACCTTTTTAAAGACAACATTTTCTTTCTTAAAGATGAAATAATTTCTAAAGAGTTGAAATGCTTGGAGATTTATAACAAGCCTCAGGATTGTTTTTTGTTACTAGAGCTAGCTAAATTGCTCACTGATCATGGCACAAATGATAGAATCAGACTGACCCGGGTTAGAGTTCTGGTTCTCCACTTACTGGTCTTAGTTTCCTTTTTGTAAAGTTCCTTATTAGTAGGGGAAAAAAAAATAATGGAAAATTATGCACAGAGGTAAAGGGAAATCTTTTCTGTAAAGAGCCAGGTAGTAAATATTTTAGGCTTTGTGAGCTACATGGCCAATGCTGCAACTACTCGACTTAATGAAACCAGCCATAGACAATACACAAGTGAATGTGTCCAATAAAATTTTATTTCCAAAAACAGACAATGGACTGCATTTGGCCCATGATCAGTAATCTACAGCACAACTTTTCTGGTTATATGATTCTAGCCTTTCATTGCCATTGAGCTAATTTACAACTCTGTATTTGCAAAATAATTTGTGTCCATAGACAGGTAAATTCTATAATTTGTCCAGTAGAGGTTTAAATTATTTCCTTCCCCCACTGTAGAAGAGACCAATTTTGCCTCAATTTGCACATTCATTTCAATATTTCTGATCTATAAACGTGTTTGTTCTTTGACTCTCCCTTCAACTGGTTGTAACATGTTACCAGTTCCCTTACTAATGAGTTAAATCTTTAACACTGTTAAGAAAAAAAAAAACTTCTGACACTTGTTATAATGGTAAGGATGACTTTATTCAGGACTATTGCAATACGTGTCAGCACTATTGTCAGAGGCGTTTGACCCAGAGCAACTCCATCTTGAGTGAGGGCTAGGAAGATGGGGCTGGGACTTGCTGGGCTGCGTTCTCGGAAAATCAGGCATTCCTAGCCTCTAGATGTTTAAGGTTCAGGGAACAAATTAATAATGTTTACTAAACAGACCCAGACTTGAGAGTGTCCAGATATCCCGATATCTGGAAAACAAAGGCATTCCTAATTTTGCTTTAAAGATAATAATATTGATTCTTGCAAAATATAGTAATTAAGAAAATTAATCCTTCGTCACAAACCCTTATAGCAGAGCACATCTCCCCATATATAAAGGCATTGTACCAAGGGTAGGCGCATTCCTCTTCTTACTTTGAGGAATGTCCTACTCTGTCTATCTCTGTCTATGGAGTAGCTGTACTTTCACTACTTTACTTTCTTTTTTCTTTTTTTTTTTTTTTTTGGAGACGGAGTCTCGCTCTGTCACCCAGGCTGGAGTGTGGCGGTGCAATCTCGGCTCACTGCAAGCTCCGCCTCCCGGGTTCACGCCACTCTCCTGCCTCAGCCTCCGGAGTAGCTGGGACCACAGGCGCCCGCCATGACGCCCGGCTAATTTTTTGTATTTTTAGTAGAGATGGGTTTTCAGCGCATTAGCCAGGATGGTCTGGATCTCCTGACCTCGTGATCTGCCCGCCTTGGCCTCCCAAAGTGCTGGGATTACAGGCATGAGCCACCGTGCCTGGCCCACTACTTTCTTAATAAACTTGCTTTTACTTTGCACTGTGGACTTACCCTGAATTCTTTCTTGTGTGAGATCCAAGAACCCTCTCTTGGGGTTTGGATCAGGACCCCTTTCCTGTAATACTATCATAATAGGAGAGAGAGGCCAGATTCAACTCTGAATACAACAAAGACAACTGGGTATTTATAACCAACGAGCAGAGTGAGTGGGAATCAGTGGATAAAAATTACTAAGAAGAGACATCAAGGGAAGGAGGATTCTTGCTAAATTTACTTAGGATTCTTGCTAAAGGTAAGCCAAGATAATCGGATATTAATGGTGGGGGGATTCATGTTAAACTGACTTAGTAATATTCTTGCTAAAAGAAGAGACTCATCTTTCCTTTGAACAATATAAGTCCATTTCTCATTTGGCTGCCTTTTGTTCATTAGGGACAAGCTGAACCATCTGTTAGATTTGGTATTACAGCAGTCAATCAAGGAGATTTCTAGATGTTGAGTTCTAAGCATCCTGAGTGACCTACACAGCAGCAGCTCCAGGCATGAAGGTTCCTCATTGTCTAGCTTCGGTTTGCAGGGCTTCTTTAAGTCCTGGGGGAAATCAGCTACAAACAACCTAGAGTCCCAATAAAGTTCTTGGCAATCGGGTTTTAGCTCTCAGTGGTGCCAAGTCAGGAGAGTGGGAGAAAAATTGAAAATGTTAAGTTGGAGAGTTGTAGCCAGATATTGGAGGAAACTAGAAATAATTGGAAATTGGTAGCATCACACCTGTAATCCCAGCACTTTGGGAGGCTGAGGTGGGTGGATCCCTTGAGTTCAGGAGTTCGAGACCAGGCTGGGCAAAATGGCGAGACCCCCCGTCTCTACCAAAAGTACAAAAAAGTAGCTGGGCCTGGTGGTGTGTGCCTGTGGTTCCGGCTGCTTGGGAGGCTGAGGTGGGAGGATTGCCTTAGCTGGGGGATGGGGGAGCTGCAGTGAGCCAAGACCATGCTACTATACACTGTAGTGGGTGACAGTGCCAGACCCAAGAAAAAGAAAGAAAGAGAGAGAGAGAGAGAGAGAGAGAGAAAGAAAGAAAGAAAGAAAGAAAGAAAGAAAGAAAGAAAGAAAAGAAAGAAGGAAGGAAGGAAAGAAGGAGAAAGAGAGAAGAAAGAAAGAAAGAAGAAAGAAAGAAATAAAGAAAGAAAGAAAGAAAGAAAAGAAAGAAAGAGAAGAAAAAGAAAGAAAAAGAAAGAAAGAAAGAAAGAAAGAAAGAAAGAAAGAGAGGAAGGAAGGAAGGAAGGAAGGAAGGAAGGAAGGAAGGAGGGAAGGAAGGAAAGATTGCGCCACTGCACTCCAGCTTGGACAACAGAGCAAGACTGTCTCAAAAAAAAAAAGGTTTACTCATGCTAATATTACCTAGGGAAGATTAAGCATCTCTTCTTAATTGACAATGCTTTTTATGCAGTTCAACATATTAAATAAACCTAATTTTTTTTATTAAATTTATTTTTACAAAGTGAAAGAACAAATCCTTTAGGATTTTCCCAGGGTTCTTTGGGAAAACTCAAAGTCAGTTTGAGATCAGTAAAATTTAACTTAGAATTGATTTGGGTCAGCCGGGTGCAGTGGCTCATGCCTGTAATCCCAGCATGTTGGGAGGCCGAGACATGCGGATCACCTGAGGTCAGGAGTTTAAGACCAGCCTGGCCAACGTGGTGAAACTCTGTCTCTACTAAAACTACAAAAATTAGCCAGGTGTGGTGGTGGACACCTGTAATCCCAGCTACTTGGGAGGCTGAGGCAGGAGAATCACTTGAACCTGGGAGGCAGAGGTTGCAGTGAGCCAAGATCACGCTATTGCACTCCAGCCTGGGCAACAGGAGCGAAACTCCATCTCAAACAAACAAACAAAAACAAAACCAAGGGGAAGTTGTTAAAGATGTCAAAAGGTTTAAACACTTCGCTAGGTGGGATTCTATGTCACTGTGAAACAATATTTAGTTACTTATTTAACCAAAATAACATCAAAGATTTCAAAAATAACTATAGGAGGTAACATAATTGCAGAAAAACCTTAGCTCTTTTAAAAAGTAAAAAGAAGGCAGAGCACGGTGGCTCATGCCTGTAATCCCAGCACTTTGGGAGTCCTAGGCGGGTGGATCACGAGGTCAGAAGTTCGAGACTAGCCTGGCCAACATGGTGAAACCTTGTCTCTACTAAAAACACAAAAATTAGCTGGGCGTGGTGGTGGGCAGCTATAATCCCAGCTACTGGGGAGGCTGAGGCAGGAGAATCGCTTGAACTCAGGAGGCAGAGGTTGCAGTGAGCCGAGATCATACCACTGCACTCCAGCTTGGGTGACAGAGCAAGACTCCAAAAACTCATCCTCTTAAAAACAAAAATAAAAAATTAAATAAAAAACATCTTTTTAAGGTAGGTTACTGAAAAGGAAAAAAAAACCTTATAATCTTTTTAAAAACAGATCACAACAAAAAATATTTTTAAAGAGAAAAAACAAATGTATCAGTGTACTTTTGATATTGAAGTTCTTTCCTTTCTTTTTTTTTTTTTTTTTTTGAGACGGACTGGAGTGCAGTGGCGCGATTTCGGCTCACTGCAAGCTCTGCCTCCTGGGTTCACGCCATTCTCCTGCCTCAGCCTCTCCGAGTAGCTGGGACTACAGGCGCCCGCCACCACGCCCGGCTAATTTTTTTTTTTTTGTATTTTTAGTAGAGATGGGGTTTCACCGTGGTCTTGATCTCCTGACCTCGTGATTCACCCACCTCGGCCTCCCAAAGTGCTGGGATTACAAGCGTGAGCCACCGCGCCCAGCCCCTTTCTTTATTTTTATTTATTTTTATTTATTTATTTATTTTGAGACGGAGTTTTGCTCTTGGTGCCCAGGCTGGAGTGCAATGGCTTGATTTCGGCTCATCACAACCTCCACCTCCCGGGTTCAAGCGATTCTCCTGCTTCAGCCTCCCAAGTAGCTGGGATTATAGGCAGGCGCCACCATGCCCGGCTAATTTTGTAATTTTAGTAGAGACAGGGTTTCTCCATGTTGGTCAAGCTGGTCTTGAACTCCCGACCTCAGGTGATCTGCCCAACTCAGCCTCCCAAAGTGCTGGGGTTACAGGCATAAGCCACCACACCCAGCCTGAAGTTCATTTCTTTAAAAACCTTATAAATAAACGATGTTAGCTAACTTTGACCACATATGATTCCTTTTCCAAGATTCCTTTTCTGTAAGCTTTCTACAACTTTTTTAGCCACTTTATTGAGGTATTATTGACACACAGAAAGCTGTAAATATTTAATGTATACAACTTGATGAGTTTACATATAAGCATTCAACTGTGAAACCATTACCACAATCTATGCCATAAGCCTATCCATCACCTTCAAAAGTTTCCTCCACCATCTTTATCATCTTTTTCATGTGATAAGAACACTTAACATAAGAGACTTCCCCTTAGAAAATTTTAAAATGTACAACATAGTATTGTAAAATATAAGCAGTATGCTGTACAGTAGATCTCTAGGACTTATTCATTCTGTATAACTGAAACTGTGCACCCTTTGACCAGTACCTTTACATTTCCTTCTTCACCAATAGCCTGGCAAGCACCATGTTACTCTCTGTTTGTATGACTTCGGGTAGTACAGACATTTTAACAATATTAATTATTCCAATGCATGAACACAGAATATCTTTCCATGTACTAATATCTGTTTTAATTTCTTTCATTAATGTCTTATAGTTTTCAGTGTGTAAGTCTTTCACTTCTTTGGTTAAGTTTGTTCCTAAGTATTTTATTCTTTTTGATGATTTTGTAAACAGTATTGATTTCTTATCTTTCTTTATAGATAATTCATTGTAAGTATATAGGAATGCAACTGATTTTTGTACGTTGATTTTGTATTGTGGAACTCTTCTGAATTTGGTCATTAGTTCTGGGTTTTTTTTTTTTAGGTGTCTTTAGGGTTTTCTACATATAAGATTATGTCATCTGCAAACAGAGGTAATTTTACTTCTTTCTTTCCAATTTGGATGCTGATATGGTTTGGCTGTGTCCCCACCCAAATCTCATTTTGAATTGTAGCTCCTATAATCCCCACATGTTGTGGGAGGGACCCTGTGGGAGGTAATTACATCATGGAGGGGGTGGTTTCCCGTGCTGTTCTCATGATAGTGAATAAGTCTCACGAGATCTGATGGCTTTATAAAGAGGAATTCTCCTGTACACATTCTTGCCTGCCTCCATGTAACACGTGCTTTTGCTCTTCCTTCACCTTCTGCCATGATTGTGTGGCCTCCCCAGCCATGCTGAATTGTGAGTCAATTAAACCACTTTCCTTTATACATTACCAAGTCTCAGGTATATCTTTATTTGCAGCATGAGAACAGATTAATACACATGCCTTTTATTTATCTTTCCTGCCTAATTTATCTGCCTAGGCCTTCCAGTACTATGTTGAATAGAAGTGGTAAGAACGGGCATCCATGTCTTTTTCCAAATCTTAGAGGAAAAGTTTTTAGTTTTTCACCATTGAATATGATGTTAGCTGTGAGCTTTTCATATGTGGCCTTTATTGTGATAGGTAAGTTCTTTCTACACTTAATTTATTGAAAGTTTTTATCATAAAATGGTGTTAAATTTTGCCAAATGCTTTTTCCGTATCTACTGAAATGATCATGTAGTTTTTATCCTTCATTCTGTTAATGCAGTGTATCACATTGATTGATTTGCATATGTTGAACCATCCCTTCATCCCAGGGAACAAGTCTCACTTGGTCATAGTAAATGATCCTTTTAATATGCTGTTGAATTCTGTTTGCTAATATTTTGTAGAGGATTTTTGCATATATGTTCATCAAGGATAATGGCCTATAGTTTCCTTTTCTTGTGATGTCTTTGTGTGGCTTTCATATCAGGGAGATGCTGACCTCATAAAATGAGTTTGGAAGGGTTCTCTGTTCTATTTTTGGAAGAGTTTAGAAAGAATTGATATTAATTCTTCGTTAAATGTTTGATAGAATTGACTTGTGAAGTCACCAGATTCTGGGCTTTAATTTCCTGAGTGGTTTTTGATTACTGATTCAATCTCATTTGTTATTGGTCTGTTAAGAATTACTATTTTTTCTTGATTTAGTCTTTGTAGGTTTTATATTTCTGGGAGTTTATCTATTTCTTCTAGATTATCCAGTTTGTTGGTGTATAATTGTTCATAATCGTCCTTTATGATCTTTTTATTTCTATGGCTACCATTGCAATGTCTTCTCTTTAATTTCTGATTTTAATTATTTGAGTCCTCTCTATTTTTCTTAGACTAGCTAAAGTTTTGTCAATTTTGTCTTTTCAAAAAACCAACCTTTAGTTTCATCAAATTTTCTATTGTTTTTCTATTCTCTATTTCATTTATTTTTCTCTAATCTTTGTTATTTCCTCTTTCTGCTAACTTTAGGCTTAGTTTGCTCTCCTTTTTCTAGTTCCTTGAGGTGTAAAGTTAGGTTGTTTATTTGAGGTCTTCTTTTTTAATGTAAGCATTTACCAGTATAAAATTCCCTGTTAGTACTACTTTTACTGCATCCCATAAATTTTGTTATGTTATGTTTTCATTTTCATTGATCTTCAGATATTTTCCTTTGATTTCTTTTTTGACCCAATGGCTGTTTAAAAATGTTTAATATCCATTTATTTTTAAATTCTGCTGTTTTTCTTTTGTTATTGATTTCTACTTTCATTCCATTGTGGTCAGAAAAGATACTTGAAATGATTTCAATCTTCTTAAATTTGTTAAGACTTGTTTTGTGACCTAGCATATGATCTGTCCTGCAGAACGTTCCACGAGTGCTTCAGCATGTATATTCTGCTGCTATTGGGTGAAATGATCTGTATATGTCTGTTAGGTCTGTCTATTTGGTCTATACTGTTGTTCATGTCTGCTATTTCCTTATTGATTTTCTGTCTGGGTGATCTATTAATTATTAAAAGTAGCACCCCGTCTCAACAAAAAAATTAAAAATTAGCTGAATGTGGTGGTGCATGCCTGTGGCCACAGCTACTCAGGAGGCTGAGGTGGGAGGACTACTTGAGCCCAGGAGGTCGAGGCTGTAGTGAGCCGTGATCATGCCACTCCACTACAGCCTGGGTGACAGAGTGAGACCATATCTCAATAATAATAATAATAATAAATAAAAATAAAAGTGGAGTACTGAAGTCTCCTACTATTATTGTATTACTGTCTCTTCCTTCAGATTTGTCAATGCTTCCATTATATATTTTGGTGCTCTGATGTTGGGTGCATATTTATTTATAATTGTTATATCTTCTTGTCAAATGGACCTTTTATCATTGTATAAGTTTCTTTGTCTCTTGTGACATTTTTTGACTTTTGACTTAATGTCTAATTATCTAAGTATAGCCACTTAAACCTTCTTGGTTACCATTTATACAGAATATCTTATTCAATCCCTTCACTTTCAGCCTATGTGCATCCTTAAATCTAAAGTGAGTCTTTTGCAGATGTCATATACTTGGAACTTGTTTCTTATCCATTCAGATACTCCATATCTTTTTTGTTTGTTTGTTTGTTTGTTTGTTTTTAGAGATTGGGTTTTACTATGTTGCACAGACTGGACTTGAACTCCTGGGCTTAAACAATCCTCCTAGCTCAGTCTCCTGAGTAGCTGGGACTACAGATGCATATCACTGCACTTGGCCATATCTTTTTATTGATGACTTTAATCCATGTACATTTAAAGCAATTATTCATAGGTAAAGACTTATTATTGCCATTTCATTATTTGTTTTCTGTCAGTTTTGTGATTCTTTTGTTCTTCTATTTTTCTTTTGCCATCTTTCTTTTGATTTGATTTCTTTGTAGCAATATATAGTCTACCTTGAACAACACAGGGATATTACATTAATCTATATTTGTCTATATATTTACTTTTACCAGTGAGAGATATACTTGCATTTGCTTTCATGTTTCTCTTTAGTGTTCTTTCATTCCAACTCGAAGAACTACCTTTACTCTCTTTAGCATTTCTTGTAAGGCAGGTCTAGTGGTGACAAACTTCATCAGTTTTTGTTTTTCTAGGGAAGTCTTTGTCTCTTCCTCATTATTGAAGGACAGTTTTGTCAGGTATAGTAGTCTTGGTTGGCCAGGTTTTTTTCCTGTTGGCTCTTTGAATATGTCATTCCACTCTCTCCTGTCCTGCAAAATTTCTGCTGAGAAGTCTGCTGATAGTCTTATGGAGCCTCCTTTGTAAGTAACAAGTCATTTTTCTCTTGCTGCTTTCAAAATTCTTCCTTTGTCTTTGACTTTTGACAATTTAATTATAATGTATCTCAGTGTAGACCTCTTTAAGTTCAATATTTTAGGGTTCTTTAGGTTTCATGAATCTGGATGTTCATTTTTCTCCTCAGATTTGGGAAGCTTTCATCCATTATTTTTAAAAATAAGCTTTTGCCTTTTTCTCTTCCTTCCTTACTTCTGGAATTGCCATAATGTCTATATTAGTTCACTTGATGGTGTTCCATAAGTTCCATAGGCTTTCTTCACTCTTTTTTTTTCATTCTTTTTTCTTTGTTCCTCTGACTGGATAATTTCAAATGATCTATCTTCAAGTTCATTGATTCTTTCTTCTGTTCAATCAAGTATATGTGTGATGTTCTCTATTGAATTTTCAGTTCAGTCATTTTATTCCTCAGCTACAGAATTTCTATTTGATTATTTGTGATTTCTATCTCTTTATTTAACTTCTCCTTTGTTCATGTATTGTTTTTCTGACTTCATTTACTTTTCTGTGTTCTCTTGTAGATCACTGAGCTTCTTTAAGATGATTAGTTTGAATCCTTTGTCAGAAAATGTGTAGATCTACATTTCTTTGAGGTCAGTCACTAAATTTTTATTTGGTTCTCTGTTGGTGTTATGTTTTTTCCAATTCTTCACATTCCTTGTGGCTTTGTCTTGGTGTCTGCACATTTGAAGAAGCAGTCACCTCTTTTAATCTTTATGAATTGGCTTCATTAGGGAAAGACCCTTACCAGTCAATCCTGCTAGAGATTCTAGGTTTCTCTCAGAACTTTTCTATGGATGCACCTGCTCCACTCTTCTTGCTCCTTCCTAGAGGAGAAGTCTTAGGATTTTAGGTCTTCTCTCAATCCTGCAGAGCCATGCCAGGTTCTGAGAGCTGTTTAATTCTTTTCCCAAGATCAGTGCACCAAGATGTTGGAACAAGGGGTGCAAGCTCCAATTCTGTCCCTCCTCCCTGAGTAATCAATCACAAGGTTGTGAACCTTCTCCAAATTCTGCAGTTGAGCCAGCTGCAGAGATCCATGCCAGCTGCAGAGATCCATGCCAGCTTCTGGTATCTGTGTGCCATCTGTGAGGGCACATGAGGCACCATTTATGGGGGCATGTGCAAGCTGACTACCAAAGTCTGTGGGCTAGTTTGCTGCTGGGGTCTGTGGATGGGATGACCAGTGGGATCCACAGGCTGGCTGGCAGGGTCTGCAGGCTGGTTGTTGAAATCTGCTTGTCAGTTTGTTTGAGAACCTGTCCCTTTATTTTGTTCTTGGCTGCCCCCAGGCAATCTAGTCATACTGGTTCCCTCAGCATTCTGGGTGAGGAGAGAGAGAAGCATTCTGGGCAGCACCCTCAAGGACTAGGGAAGCTGACTGTTCACGTCACCTTCTCTTTCCCCCTTAGGAAAAATCACAAGCTGAGGGTGGGTCTCTCTTGGCCCTGAATTGTGCCAGCTTGGGAGAAAGATAATGCAGGTAAAGTGAAAATATTCTTCTTACCCTTTTTAGTGTGGGCATTCTCTGATTGTGTTCTCCACTAAGGTACTAGAGCCTGTCAACTGGACTCTGGACCTACCATAAAGGTATTTTATTTTGTGGGTAATTGTTGAATTGGTATTTCTGTGGCAATACGAGGGCCAGGAATTCCTATTCCTCCATCTTGCTGACATCACTCTCTTTCTACAATTTTTTATATCCATTCAATTTCTGTCCTACATTTTCCTCTTTATACTTTAGGACAAAATTATTCTTTTTCCCTTAACAAATATATATCCTACGTACCTCGCAGGCTTTGCATACCGTTTCCCTTTGTCCTTATTGTCCAACTTTCATTCTACTTACATCAACTTAACACACATGGTCTTAACAATTATGCTTGGATTGTTCATAAAAATTTCTTAAGACATTAAACAAAGCTAGCCATCATCTCAAGTTACTTCCCTGATAAATATTTTTATAGCACATGCACATTAGGCAAGTATCAAAAAGCAAAAACCTAAAAAAAAAAACATGAGTTTTTTGTTTTACTGCTGCTGTTGATATACATGAACTAATGGATATCAAGAAATTCATTTTCGTGCATCTTTACTCATACATTTGTTTAGTTTGAATTTATAGTATTTATAATTGTAATCATTTGACAGAGGTAATATTACCTTATTTGAGTAGTAAACCCAAGTAGAATACAAATGTATATTCATATTATAAATAATGATAATTTAGAAGACATATCTGTTTTTATGAAACCAATATCACACTAGTCTTATTTGCCAAAGATTTACCTAAACTGTATGCACTTGAAAAATATTGGGTTAGTTCTATATTTCTGAGAGTTTTAGAAATATTTAATTTATGTAAGTGCTTATGTATATGTAAGCCAATTTGAATAGCACTTCTTTATGGGATTTTGTGAATTAACTTGGTAATACCATCTGGATGTAGGAAACTATCACATATACACATTTACATACTTAAGTGAACATATAAACAGACACAAATAGAAGCCTTCTAGCTTCCATTCTAAAATTTTAACCATGAGTCAGGTAAAAATACAGTAATATAAACTCACTAATTTGGCTGGGCACAGTGGCTCATGCCTGTAATCCCAGCACTTTGGGAGGCCGAGGCAGGTGGATCACTTGAGGTCAGGAGTTTGAGATCAGCCTGGCCAGCATGGTGAAACCCCATCTCTACTGAAAATACAAAAATTAGCCAGGCATGGTGGCGCATGTCTGTCATCCCAGCTACTCAGGAGGCTGAGGCAGGAGAATCTCTTGAACCCAGGAAGCAGAGGTTGCAGTGAGCCAAGATCATGCCACTGTACTCCAGCCTGGGCAACAGAGCAAGACTCTGTCTCAATAAATAAATACATACATACATACATACATAAACTCACTAATTTATATAAAATAGTTGGCTCTTTGCTCCACTTTATATTTTTATCTGAATTGTGTTTCTGTCAGATGAAAAAAGTTAAGGTTACCTGCTCAATATGAGGCTAATGCTTTTTGCCAATATTTGCAGAGGAGATTATTAAGATTTTCTTTTGCCCTGATATGTAATATTATGGAGGCTGTGGACCAAATTTTAGGTGAGGGGTCTTTTGCAAATACCAAGTGGCTGTCTGGGTGTTTCCAAAATCCATCTGAGTGAATAAAATATCCAGTCTGTTTCCAATTACTCTGTTTTTCTTTTTAGCCTTAGGTAGTTGCCATTAGGAGTCCCTGAGTCCATTGAGATCCCCACAGTGGGAGGTAGGAGGGCTAAAGTTCAAGTGACGATAGAGAATTGAGGGGCTGGAGTGGGATAGGAAAAGTCTGGCAAGGAGTGAACAGAGGGATAGAAGAGATTAAGGCATGAAGGGACTCAACGGTACTGAATTGAAGACTTAAGGTGGCAAAAGGGGGAAGGAGAAGCAGAGGTGATGGGAAGGGAGAGGTCTTACAAGAGTTAGTTTGGGGAAGCCACTGAAGTTCTAGATTATTCTTAGTAAAATCATGCCAACAAGAAAGAAAGTGGACAGAAAAAGTACCCTATTAGTGGAGCATATAGTCAACAGGATTCCAGAAGGGGGGTTTCAGACATTCCTATGGGAGAAGCAAGATCAAATAAAAGGCACAGAGAGACTTCACAAAGAGCCAACAAAAAATTTTCAGCACAAGAATCAGGTAATAAATCCCCACTTGAAACAAAGAGCCGGAAAGAAGGACTTTCAGCCCAAGGGTCAGGCAGGGAGTGAATATCTCCTTGAAACAAGGAGCCAAGAAGACCTTCCAGCTCAGGAGGTGCCTTTCAAATAAAACTGCTGAGATTCTATCCTAGCCTCAGAGAGTATATTCAGAATCTTAAGATTAAAAATTGGTCCATACCCTGCTTCAGTGGACTGGTATTCAGAGCATTAGCTCAGGAGTTGGACTACCAATGAATCTCTAATCTATCTTTACTTGGGGTCCTGGTGAGAGGCTTAAGGATCCAATGATGACTCTGATCCTGTTTCACTCATAAGTCACCATAACTGTTAAAGAAAAATTATTCTGATACTTGCTAAAATGGTAAGGAAGACTATTCAGGCCTATTGAGACATCAGGACTATCACAATAGGGGAGAGAGGTCAGGCTCAACTCCAAATACAACAAAGACAGATGGGGATTTGTAGCCAATGAGCAGAGTTGCGGTCGGGGAGGCAGTGGATGGAAAATTACTAAGAGGAAACATCAACGGTAGGGGGATTTTTGCTAATCCTACTTAACAGGATTCTTGCTGAAGGCAGGCCAGGGTGATCAGACATCAAAGGTAGAGAATGAGGAATTTCATCAGATATCAAAAGTAATCAGATTTCAAGGAGGGGGAGATTCTCACTAAACTGACTTAGCAAGATTCTTGTAAAACTGGGCTAGGCAGGCTGAATACAAGGCCCAAGAATGAGGCCTAGTTGAAAAGAAGGTTCAGAGGAGCCTGTCTAAAGTTTAGTCAAAGAGAGAGTCTTTATCAACATGTGTTCAATTTACATCTGTATGAAAGTCATGATTGTACTTTCTTTGACAATTATCCCTTAATACAGCCAATGCTTTTGAAGGGATTAGCATAGCACCTGGCACATTGTAAGCATTCAACAAAGTTGTTGTTGAGTTATTATGGCTGCTGCTGTTATGTTGATATGAATCAAGGTTCCAACAAGAAAAAGAACTCAGCCCAGATGGTTCAAATGAAGAGACTTGAATGAAGAGATTACTTTATGGGCAAGGTAAAGGAACCAACAAGGGATATTAAAACACCAAGAAACTATGATGAGCGACTAGTATCTTCCGTGTGCTAAAGGAGGTGGGGAGGAAATAGTGTCACTGGATCCCAGTGAGAGCTTGGGCCATAGAAAAGGGGCCACCTATCAGGATATGTTGTTATGAAGGGACCCAGCTCCCACCAGAGATGGAGTGCTGAAACAGGGAGAGACCAGGGAAAAAAATATTCTAAACTTTCTCTCTTACTGCCTTCTTTATCACCTGCTGGGCCCTCTCATTGGCTAAATCCAATTAGAAATCAGCTGGCAGGGGAGTGTGGGTGATGCAGTCTGCTTCTCCTGGCACAGATCAGAGCAAAGAAGGATAGAGAATGCATCTTGGGGTAGGGGGCTGAAGAATGATGAGCACAATTATTACTACTATATTTTTATAATGCTCAAAGCCTATGGAATATGCAACACCAAGAATGAACCCTAATGTCAACTATGGACTTTGGGTGATAATGGTGTGTCAATGTAGGTTCATCAATGGTAACAAATGTACCACTCTAGTGGGGGATGGTGATAATGGGGGAGGCTGTGCCACTGTAGGGGCAGTGGGCATATGGAAAATCTCTGTACATTCCACTCAATTTTGCTGCGAACCTAAAACTGCCCTAAAAAAAAAAACTGATGATCATGGCGGATGGGAGGCAGGACTAGATTGCAGCTCCAACTCAGATGGACAGCGCAGTGTGTGGAGGCTCACACTGTGAATTTTGGCACCAGATCAACTGCAAGAACAAACTAGCAATCCAGAGAGGACCCACAGACCCTCTGAGGGAAGTGGACTGCTCCTGCAGGACCCCCCAAATACTGTGAGCACCCCAACTGTGGAAGTGGGAAAGGGAGAGTCTCCTCTCCCGACACACACCTGCACAGGAGAAACTGAAGGTCTGTTTGCAGGAGAAGTTTTCAACCTTACCTGGAACTGAGTAAATTTAGAGAGCCAAGTGAAATACAGGGATAGAGGAAGCAGAGGAAGGCCCTGGGAGCTTGCTGGGTCCCCAAGCAGGCCATTCCTGCCTGGCACCACAGGGATTGATTGGGAGGGCAGCCAGAGGAGCAGAGGGTGGGGAAACACCACAGGGAGAAGGAAATCTCCAGCTGAACTTTGTAACAATTTGAACGGGGCAAGAAGCCTCCTGGCCAGAACTCAGGGCATGAATCCAGTGTGTAGACTCCACAGGCCGGGGAAGAACCAAGCCCTTTTCTTTCACAGCTGGGAGGTGGGTAGCCTGAGGCAAGTTCTCAAGCCCGGCTTGCCCACCGCCTGGAAGCAGACTTGGGGCTGTTAGATGGGGCATGGTGGGAGTGAGACCAGCCCTTCAGTTTGCATGGGAGCTGGGTGAGACCTGTGATTGCCGGCTTTCCCCCACTTCCCTGACAACCTGCGTGATTCAGCAGAGGCAGCCATAATCCTCCTAGGTACACAACTCCATTGATCTGGGAACCTCACCCCCATCCCCAACAGCAGCTGCAGCAAGGCCCGCCCAAGGAGAGTGTGAGCTTAGACACACCTAGCCCTGCCTTCAACTGATGGTACTTCCCTACCCACCCTGGTAGCTGAAAACAAAGGGCATATAATCTTGGGAGATCTAGGTCCCCAACTACCACTGGGAGGCCAACCAGCACAAAAATAGAGCATTAAACCACCAAAACTAAGAACCTTCACAGAGTCCATTGCACCCCCCTGCCACCTCGACTGGAACAGGTGCTGATATCCACGGCTGAGAGACTCATAGACAGTTCACATCACAAGACTCTGCAGACAACCCCCAGTACCAGCCCAGAGCCAGGTAGACTTGCCAGGTGGCTAGACCCAGAAGAGAGACAACAATCATTGCAGTTTAGCTCACAGGAAGCCACATCCATAGGAAAAGGGAGAAAATACTACATCAAGGGAATACCCCGTGGGATAAAAGAATCTGAACAACAGCCTTCAGACCTAGATCTTCCCTCTGACAGAGCCTACCCAAATGAGAAGAAACCAGAAAACCAGCTCTGGTAATATGACAAAACAAGGCTCTTTGGTACCCCCAAAAAATCACACTATTTCACCAGCAATGGATCCAAACCAAGAAGAAATCCCTGATTTACCTGATAAATAATTCAGGAAGTTAGATATTAAGCTAATCAGGGAGGCACCAGAGAAAGGCAAAGCCCAATGCAAGGAAATCCAAAAAACAATACAAAAAGTTAAGGGAGAAATATTCAAGGAAACAGATAGCTTAAAGAAAAAACAATAAAAAATTCAAGAAACATTGGACACACTTATAGAAATGCAAAATGCTCTGGAAAGTCTCAGCAATAGAATTGAACAAGTAGAAGAAAGAAATTCAGAGCTCAAAGAAAAGGTCGTGAAATTATCCCAATCCAACAAGAAAAAGAAATACAGAATAAGAAAATATGAAAAAAGCCCTCCAATAAGTCTGGGATTATGTTAAATGACCAAACCTAAGAATAATCAGTGTTCTTGAGGAAGAAGAGAAGTCTAAAAGCTTGGAAAACATATTTGGGGGAATAGTCAAAACTTCCTTGGCCTTGCTACAGACCTAGACATCAAAATACAAGAAGCACAAAGAACACTTGGGAAATTCATCACAAAAAAATCATCACCTAGGCACATTGTCATCAGGTTATCCAAAGACAAAGGAAAGAATCTTAAGAGCTGTGAGACAGAAGCACCAGGTAACCTATAAAGGAAAATCTATCCGATTAACAGCAGATTTCTCAGCAGAAACCCCACAAGCTAGAAGGGATTTGGGGCCCTATCTTTGACCTCTTCAAACAAAACATTATCAGCCAAGAATTTTGTAGCCAGTGAAACTAAGCATCATATATGAAGAAAAGATACAGTCTTTTTCAGACAAACAAATGCTGAGAAAATTCACCACAACCAAGTTGCCACTACAAGAACTGCTAAAAGGAGGTCTAAATCTTGAAACAAATCCTGGAAACACATCAAAACAGAACCTCCTTAAAGCATAAACCACATAGGACCTATAAAATAAAAATACAAGTTAAAAAGCAAAAACAAAAACAAAAAACAAAGAACGCAGGCAACAAATAGCATGATGAATGCAATGGTACCTCACATCTCAATACTAACATTGAAGGTAAATGGCCTAAATGCTCCACTTAAAAGATACAGAACCAGAGTAGACAAGAACTCACCAACCAACTATCTGCTGCCTTCAGGAGACTCACCTAACACATAAAGACTCACATAAACATAAAGTAAAGAGATGGAAAAAGACATTTCATCCAAATGGACACCAAAAGCGAGCAGGGGTAGCTATTCTTATATCAGACAAAACAAACTTTAAAGCAACAGCAGTTAAAAGAGACAAAGAGGGACATTATACAATGGTAAAAGGCCTTGTCCAACAGGAAAATATCACAATCCCAAACATATATGCACCTAACACTGGAGCTCCCAAATTTATAAAACAATTACTAATAGACTGAAGAAATGAGATAGACAGCAACACAATAATAGTGGGAGACTTCAATACTCCACTGACAGCACTAGACAGTTCATCAAGAAAGAAAGTCAACAAAGAAACAATGGATTTAAACTATACCTTGGAACAAATGGACTTAACAGATATATACAGAACATTTCATCCAACAACTGCAAATATGTATTCTATTCCACAGCGCATGGAACTTTCTCCAAGTTAGACCACATGATAGGCCATAAAACAAGCCTCAATACATTTAAGAAAACTGAAATTATATCAAGCATTCTCTCAGATCACAGTGGAATAAAACTGGAAATCAACTCCAAAAGGAACCTTCAAAACCATGCAAACACATGGAAATTAAATAACCTGCTCCTGAATGAGCATTGGGTCAAAAACTAAATCAAGGTGGAAATTTAAAAATGCTTCAAACTGAATGGCAATAATGACACAAACTATCAAAACCCCTGGGATGCAGCAAAGGCAGTGCTAAAAGGAAAGTTCATAGCCCTAAATTCCTACATCAAAAAGACTGAAAGAGCACAAACTGACACTCTAAGGTCACACCTCAAGGAACTAGAGAAACAAGAACAAACCAAACCCAAACCAAGCAGAATAAAGGAAATAACCAGGAGCAGAGCAGAACTAAATGAAATTGAAATAAACAAACAAAAAAATACAAAAGATAAATGAGAAGCTGGTTCTTTGAAGAGATAAATAAAACTGATAGACTATTAGCAAGATTAACCAAGAAAAGAAAAGAGAAAATACAAATAACCTCATTAAGAAATGAAACAGGGCCGGGAACAGTGGCTCATGCCTGTCATCCCAGCACTTTGGGAGGCAGAGGCAGGTGGATCACTTGAGGTCAGGGGTTCGAGAGCAGCCTGGCCATAGCGGCAAAACCCCAACTCCACTAAAAATACAAAAATTAGCCGGGCATGGTGGCAGTTGCCTGTAATCCCAGCTACTCAGTAGGCTGAGGCAGGAGAATCACTTGAACCCGGGAGGCAGAGGTTGCAATGAGCCAAGATCATGCCACTGCACTCCAGCCTGGGCAACAGAGCGAGAGTCCATCTCAAAAAAAAAAGAAACAGGAGCTATTACAACTGACACCACTGAAATACAAAAAATAATTCAAAGCTACTATGAACACCTTTACACACATAAACTAGAAAATCTAGAAGAGATGGATAAATTCCTGGAAAAATACAACCCTCCTCACTTAAACCAAGAAGAATTGGATACCTTGAACAGACCAATAACAAGCAGTAAGATTGAAATGGTAATTTAAAAATTACCAACAAAAAAAGTCCAGGACCAGACGGATTCACAGCAGAATTCTAGCAGATATTCAAAGAAGAATTGGTACCAATCTTTTTGACACTATTCCACAAGATAGAGAAAGAAGGAACCCTCCCTAACTCTTTCTATGAAGCAAGCATCACCCTAATACCAAAACCAGGAAAGGACATAATCAAAAAAGAAAACTACAGACCAATATCCTCGATGAACATAGATGCTAAAATCCTTAACAAAATACTAGCTAACCAAATCCAACAACATATCAAAAAGATAATCCACCATAATTAAATGGGTTTCATACCAGGGATGCAGGGATGGTTTAACATAGACAAGTCAATAAATGTGATACACCACATAAACAGAATTAAAAACAAAAATCACATGATCATTTCAATAGATGCAGAAAAAGCATTCAACAAAATCTAGCATCCATTTATAATTAAAACTCTCAGCAAAATCGGCATATGGCGGACATACCTCAATGTAATAAAAGCCATCTATGGCAAACCTACAGACAACATAATTCTGAATGGGGAAAAGTTGAAAGCATTCCCTCTAGGAACAGGAACAAGACAAGGATGCCCACTCTCACCACTCCTCTTCAACATAGTACTGGAAGTCCTAGCCAAAGCAATCAGACAAGAGAAAGAAATAAAGAGCATCCAAATTGGTAAAGAGGAAGTCAGACTGTCACTGTTTGCTGACGACATGATCATTTACCTTGAAAACTCTAAAGACTCCTCCAGAAAGCTCCTAGAACTGATAAAAGAATTCAGCAAAGTTTCCAGATACAAGATTAATGTACACAAATCAGTAGCTCTTCTATACACCAACAGCATCCAAGCAGAGAATCAAATCAAGAACTCAATCCCTTTTACAACAGCTGAAAAAAAAAGAATACTTACGAATATACCTAACCAAGGAGTCAAAAGACCTCTACAAGGAAAACTACAAAACACTGTGGAAAGAAATCATAGACAACACAAACAAATGGAAACATATCTCATGCTCACGGATGGGTAGAATCAATATTGTGAAAATGACCATACTGCCAAAAGCAATCTAGAAATTCAATGCAATCCCCATCAAAATACCACCATCATTCTTCACAGAGTTAGAAAAAACAATTCTAAAATTCACATGGAACCAAAAAAGAGCCCGCATAGCCAAAGCAAGACTAAGGAAAAAGAACAAACCTAGAAGCATTACACTACCTGATTTCAAACTATAAGGCCATAGTCACCAAAACAGCACGGTACTGGTATAAAAATAGGCATATGGACCAATGGAACAGAATAGAGAACCCAGAAATAAACCCAAATACTTACAGCCAACTGATCTTCAACAAAACAAACAAAAACATAAAGTGGGGAAAGGACACCCTTTTCAACAAATGGTGCTGGGATAATTGGCTAGCCACATGTAGGAGAATGAAACTGGATCTTTATCTCTCACCTTATACAAAAATCAACTCAAGATGGATTAAGGACTTAAATCTAAGATCTGAAACTATAAAAATTCTAAAAGACAACATTGGAGAAACCCTTCTACACATTGGCTTAGGCAAGCATTTCATGACCAACAACCCCAAAACAAACACAATAAAAACAAAGATAAATAGTTGGGACTTAATTAAACTAAAGAGCTTTTGCACGGCAAAAGGAATAGTCAGCAGAGTAAACAGAAAACCCACAGAGTGGGAGAAAATCTTCACAATCTATACATCTGACAAAGGACTAATATCTAGAATTTACAACAAACTCAAACAAATCAGTAAGAAAAAAACAAACAATCCCATCAAAAAGTGGGCTAAGGATATGAATAGACAATTCTCAAAAGAAGATATACAAATGGCCAATAAACATATGAAAAAATGCTCAACATCACTAATGATCAGGGAAATGCAAATCAAAACCACAATGCAATACCACCTTACTCCTGCAAGAATGGCCATAATCACAAAATCAAAAAAACAGTAGGTGTTGGCGTGGATGCAGCGATCAGGGAACACTTCTACACTGCTGGTGGGAATGTAAACTAGTACAGCCACTGTGGAAAACAGTGTGGAGATTCCTTAAATAACTAAAAGCAGAACTACCATTTGATCCAGCAAACCCACTACTGGGTATCTACCCAGAAGAAAAGAAGTCATTATATGAGAAAGGTACTTGCTCACGCATGTTTATAGCAGCACAATTCACAATTGCAAAATTGTGGAAGCAATCCAAATGCCCATTAATCAATGAGTGGATAAAGAAACTGTGATTTATATATATATATATATATATAAAATGGAATATTACTGAGCCATAAAAAGGAATGAATTAACAGCATTCACAGCAACCTGAATGAGACTGGAGATTATAATTCTAAGTGAAGTAACTCAGGAATGGAAAATCAATCATTGTATGTTCTCACTGATATGTGGGAGCTAAGCTATGAGGACGCAAAGGCATAAGAATGATACAATGGACTGTGGGGACTTGGGGGGAAGAGTGAGAAGGGGGCTAGGGATAAAAGACTACAAATATGGTGAAATGTATACTGTTCGGGTGATGGGTGCACCAAAATCTCACAAATCACCACCAAAGAACTTACTCATGTAACCAAATACCATCTGTACCCCAGTAACTTATGGGAAAAAATTAACTGTGACTTATAGTGACTTATAGTAGGCACTCAGTAAATTTGTTGATTACATTTGTGAATTAATCAATAAAAATATAGTCTCTAATCCTGAAGAGCTTATGAGTGTTGTGGTGAAAGAGACTTGGTAATCACCTTTATATATTTTAAATAGGCTTATTGTCTGCCTTGTCTCCACCATTTCAGTTAGAAACAACTTCAGAGGAAAGCACAAGTCTACAACAGATTCAGATCTTTGGGGGCCTAGCACAGAGCCCAGCATCATAAGATCATAAAGGTGTACCAGAAAGACTCTTCTGGTTCTCATGCTGTTTCACCATATTGGACTTTTTTTTTTTTTTTTTAATGAAGTCTCACTCTGTCACCAGGCTGGAGAGCAGTGATGCGATCTTGGCTCACTGCAACCCCCACCTCCTGGGTTCAAGCAATTCTTCTGCCTCAGCCTCCCAAGTAACTGGGATTACAGGCGCATGCCACCACACTCAGTTAATTTTTGTATTTTTAGTAGTGGCAGGGTTTCACCATGTTGGCCAGGCTGGTCTCGAACTCTTGACCTCAAGTGATCTACCCGCCTTGGCCTCCCAAAATGCTGGGATTACAGGCACGAGCCACCATGCCCAGCTGGATTATTTTTAGTGCAGTGTATTTCACAGGCCAGCCCTCTAGATAGACCCTGGGTACCCTCCCGGAGGAGCTACCAAATGTGTTTTCCATCATTTTGCACAGCCAAGAGATGGCTCTAAGAATTCTAGTCTTTCCCTTGGATGTCCTGACTCTCCAGTCCTCACTGGTTATGGGGTGGAAGCAATTGTTGTTGGTCTGGAATCATTGTTTCTTCTGTGTAGACTAGGGGATAATGCTTTGGGGTTGTAAAAAAGGAACCGGTCTTGGTTTTAGTTTCAGCTCATTATCAGTGCGTGTGTAGGCTCATCATTTCACCTCTCTGGGCTTTCGTTTTTCTCACTCATAAAATTAGAGAGTGAAGGGTGGATAAGAGCATTCTCAAGATATCTTCCTGCTCTTCTAGGATTCTAATCTCTCATGTGACATAAGAAAATGATTCTTTAATTGGCCACAAGCCATCTTCCAGCTTCCAGAATACTCCTAAACCATATATTTGCTGAATCTCTGGACCATTTCCAGAGATTTCACATTTTGTTCATCCTGAAGGCTCTCTTATTTCTGAAATACCAGACCTTAATCAGTTTAGTAACTGGAGCTTATTTTTATTTTTTTGGCGCTGGATTTCTGACATCTGGAACAATTTCCTGTCAGATCCCGGAAGATTCTCTCCCAGCGTGTCTTCAACAGCAGCAAACAATTTACACCCACCCAGACCCATCATGTTTAAGATGTCTTGTGGCATCTTATTACAATTAGTAGAAAATGAAACTAGGAGCTCGGTCTGATGAAAATTGAGGTTGGAAACTAGTATTAAAATAGAAGTCATTAATACAGGCAAAATGTAGCTGAAAATGCCAACTCATGTGAGGTGGTATGTTTGGGAGGGCAAGGAGAGGGTGCCAAGTAATTATGTCTGCAGTTCTATGGGATAGGACAAACTCGAGAACAACACAAAGCAATCTACTTGTTGGTTAATGTGCAAGAGATCCTGATGAACTGATAAAACAGGAGAAGCCATTCAAAGGCTCCTGGGACAGTGCCTCTAAACATCATTACCTTTCAGGGCTAGTTAATTGGCTATTTTAGGTTGAGTTCACCCAGATGCGGACCCTAAGAAAAGAATGGGAGTGCAGTAGTTTATTTAGGAGGTGACCCCAGGAAGCACTTGTAGAGGAATGGGGAGGTGAAATAGGGAAGGAAAGGAAGCCAATAAAGGGAGTATTGTTGTGCAGGGTACCACTGTGGGTTGCTCAGGCTCAACCCTGCTGGGGAACTCTAAAAAACTGTGTAGGAAATACCTTAGAGTGTGCCACTTGAGGGGCATGGAAACTGGGATATTTATCCTCCAACTTTAATTTATTATATGCCGAGAATTCTTTTTTAAATTATTATACTTTAAGTTCTGGGGTACATGTGCAGAACGTGCAGTTTTGTTACATAGGTATACACGTGCCATGGTGGTTTGCTGCACCCATCAACCAGTCATCTACATTAGGTATTTCTCCTAATGTTATCCCTCCCCTAGCCCCCCACCCCCG